>NC_056731.1:1374544677-1374717177 GCF_019279795.1 Protopterus annectens
CATGTCGCAGATTGTTTGGCACACCAGCTACTTGTCATGTCTGAAGGATGAGAGTTCAGACACAGTGAGATTATGGCTATATTGGCAGATCAGAATGAGAGTCTGCTAGCTGTGGCACTGTTGGTGGAAACCTTGTCCTCTAAGTTACTGCAGCAGTGTCATACTACCAGATGGATTCTGCATTCCCTGACTGTGTTCAGCTGATTGCAATCTGTGACAAGCAGGCCACCTGTCTGCAGAACCACCATTGGCCATTGAGAATCACTGTCTATGGTCCAACCTGCACAGCATTCAACTGCTGGCCCATCTGCTGCAGTCTTGCCAGTCACAAAGCCTTCAGCTCACAGTCATGCTCCTTCATCTCAACATAGTGCTGTAGCTCCATCCATCTCCTTTATGGAGCAATCAGTGCAAGATGTATCTGTACATGGTTGGGGTGAAGCATGCCATGCTGTGAGACATCACTTATGTTGCCCTACACTGCGGTAGATGGTGTTCAACAGTGTAGTACACATAGCTGGCTCATATTATTGAAATACCTGAAATTAAAAGTTCTGCATTATGTCCTGTGTGATTTCTCTTTTTTCATGTTATTATATTGTAGAGATATGTATGTGTACACTGATGTGTCTCGCTTATTGTTTATCATACAGCGATACAGCAATCTGAGTGTGTATGGATATCTGTGTCAGTCATGCTTTCTGTTGATAATGCCTATTATTCCTATTTTGACACATTTGCATATGTTCATATTGGAATGTGTGATACTCAGTGTTTATGTCTGGTGGGTGCTTGCAATTAGATTCAATCTATGTTGCTGTGGTGGGGCAATACCTGAATATCAGTGTTCAGTCTGTGTACTCATGTACATATGTCTTGCTATGACTCAAATATTTGGGTCAGATTTGGCCATGTTGCCTGGGCCTGCACTTGTGGTCACACTCTAAATTTCCTACATTAGTGACTTCTATGCCTATGTCCACCTGTTCCTCTTCTGACACCCACGGGATGTCCTCTTCAGATATGGTAAGCATATTGTGTGTCATGGCACACTCTGTTGTCATCTTTTCAAGTGTGTATTGCAGTGCACCCCTGGATGTGTCCTGTTTTCAATACACCAAACACACGCTCTATGGTGTTTCTCATTGTTGCATGTGCTATATTGTAGGCCTCTTCTGCAGGTTTGGATGGTTCATGGTACAATGTCATTAGTCACAACTTAACTGGATAACCGCAGTCATTTGTTTTGGGAAATAAAAACATTTTTGGTCAGAAAGGATATTGCTGTGGGGGATTATCCTTAACTTGCATCCTAACTATGTTCTTGTACTTACCCAGTAGCAGTCCTTCAGGTACTGTATTTCACCTTGCTGGAATGCAGCTCTCAGTGCACTTTCTCTCCCAATGGCAGCATCAAGGACACTTCCAGGGTGTGTGGCCATGATGTTTGTTATGCTTCCATCTGCTGCACACACAACTTGGCAGTTGAATTATGGCCATCCCTTTCTGTTTATGTGTCTGTCTGCATTTGGATGTACCTGTGTCTTGATAGGTATGTGTGTGCATCTATTGAACTGAGTACTTATGGGAAGTTTTCAGTGTTACAGAACTAGTGCATTACTGTTCTCTGCTCCACTGGGGTGGATGGAAAGTGTATGTAGTCATCCACCTTGCTGCACATTGTTTCCATGAATTATTTCCAGAATACGACTGGCAGCTGTTTGTGATACTCTCAGAGCATTCCCCTATGTATCTCTGGAATATCCCAGATGCAAGTACATCCAGTCTGAGACACACTTTGGTTTCAATGGGGATAGGGTTTCCTCACAGAGTCTGCACAGACGTGTGGGAAACATGTTGCAGACAGCCTGCACCAGTTGTCTGTCTAAATATATTTGTCGATTATTTACTGGTCTGACAACAGTTTTAGCTGCAGCCTTGCTTAACCTCTAACTGGCTGGCTTCTAGGATGAACAGCCAAAGTCTCATTTATGTCTTGCATTACTGCATCACTGAAGCCTGTTGCAGTATATTAATTGCAGGTTGCATTTTTATGTTTTCTTGATGTTTTGCTGTGGATTTCTCTGTTATCCATAGTATTCATTTGAATTATTTGGGGTCTGTAAAATATGCATCGAGGTTTTCAGAAACAGAGTTGGCATGGCTGTTTGTTACATTTGAGTTGCATTGTGGTTACACAATGTGTTTTGGAGTCAGATTGGCATATGTGAAATTCGAGATATCCCACACTTAATACTTAAGTACTCAGTCTACCTTCAGCATGTCTTCTGGAATTGTGTCCAAACTAAGTGTGCATTAGATCATCAAAACTTTCTATCATTGGCAGCTTATTCATCAACCCCTAACCATCAAAATTAATTTCAGTGAACATCAAATTTTTTTACAGGGTAAGTAACTATTTGGCCATTACCCCACCAAAACACACATCGCACTAAATCAAACTCACCCAAGTGGGGGAGTTTTGACTCCCACACTTTCAAAGTGGGGGGCTGTGCCCCTACACCCCTTAACTATATATAGCAACTCAGAGATTGTGCTATGGTAAGGAAAATGGCAAAGTTGTGGTGTTGGACAATTGGTTACTTACCATGTAAAAAATTTGGATGTACACTGTAGTTAGTTTTGGTAGTTAGGGGTCGATGAATAAGATGTCGATTAAGGAAGATTTTGATGATCTAATATAGACCCATGAAGTCTTCCATCAGCATGCTGCACTGTCCACGTACAGCTTCCACACACTTTATGGAATCTGGCCCAATGGATGGTTTAGTAATAAAATTAAAGTGGAAAAAGGGGTTAAACATGGGTTTCCTTTGAGTAGAGTATAGTTTGCTTTCGTTAAGAGAAGTATAAATGAGGTAGGTGAATAGTTGACGAGGAGTGGGTATGAATAAGGAAAAATGTGAAGGCTGTGGAAAGAATATTACAATTACAGGTATATATTTTTCTAATGTAGGGGCTAAGTTTCTGGGAAGAGAATTTGGTAGTTATGATGTGATACAAACAGTGGAGGAGTGTTTTACATGAGATAAAAAATGTTTTAATTCTGTTGAGAGCTTTTAATCTATCAAATAATACAAAGGTTTATTTAATTCATTCTTTTTGTCTAGGGATATTGGATATTATGCTGGGATTTTTGTATTTTTGTTTCCAAAATGGATGGAAAAAGAAGTGTTAGAAATGTTTTTCTTTTCTTTTTGTGGGGATTGAGGTTAAATCTGGTTGAATTGTGGGTTAGGATTTAAGAATCCTTTTTTTGGCACCATTGCACATTCATTGGATTTTTGTAAGAATAAATAAAGAAGTTAAAGATTGTATAGGGAAAATTATATGGGAAGCATATAAAGTAATGTGGATTTTGAGTGGGAAAAGGAAAACATTTAAAGAATAAAATAAAAAAAACTATTATGTTACTAAAACATGAGATTTACAATGGCATATTGTTATAAATGGAAAGTAATGGTAAGAGGTATTATGGAAAAAATATTGTGTTAAAACTTGGGAAAATGACAAAATCCAAATATCTGTTGCAGTGCGAATAACAGAAGACCAGAAACCAAATAGAAAATGCACCAAACAAGCCTGTATGCAAACAACCAAATAGATAACTTGGGAAAATGAGTTAGTTGTAATTAAGAAAGCTGTTAAATGTAAACAAGTGAGATTTAAAATATTGCTAAACCAAAGGATTTTTATGGAAACTTATGTTGAAAACACTACCAGTTAAAGCAGAAATTAAATATAAAAAAGGAGGATAAATGATGATTATGCAGCCTAGGTTTCTTGGGATTGTTCTGTTGAGTGAAAGCTGAACTTAAAACCAATCAACCTGCCAAACATGAACTAAGAATTGCTACACTCAATGTAGGTTCACTGACAAGATGGAGCTTGAAAGTGGATGACATGATGGTATGGAGGAGGCTGGACATCCTATGTATCCAATAGACAAGATGGAAGGGCAATGCATCAAAGTCACTTGGCTTAGGATCCAGAGTCTATTATACAGGAAGAGGACAGACAAGAAATAGTGTGGGAATTGTAGTGACAGAGAGGCTTTAGAAGACATTGAGGGATATAATCAGAATTAGTGACAGACTCATGGCAATCAGACACCAGTGCAATGATAGAGCAGTATTCATAATCTCAGTCTACATCCCACAGCAGGGTTGTGATAGTGAAGAGAAGAGTACATTCAGACAGCAGTTGCAGGACCTACTAGATAAAGCAAGATAACAGGGATTGTTGTTGATAATGTGATGGGACACACAGAGCAAGATATGATGACTGCTTGATCCCATGTGGGTGGGGTAACAGAAATAAAAAAGGAGAGACCATTCTACACTTCTGTCTGGCAAATGGTTTTGATAGTAGCCAACACATGGTTCAGAAAGAGAGACAGTTAAAAGTTCACATGCAAGAGTGGCCAACAAGCAACTCAGGTAGACTTCTTCCTAGTAAGAAAAGGGCAATGGGGTTGAATCAGTGATAGCAAAGTCATCCTCAGTAAAAAAGCCACCCACAGCATGAACAATTGATTGCCCCAATCAGCTGCAAGCAGGGTCCAGAGAAAGCAGTAAGGCCAATAGAGACCAGGCTGAAGACCTGGAAGGTGACTGGAGAGAAAGTACAACAGTTCAAAAAATTACTCAGGGCTCTAGCTCGCCAAGAAGAGGAGGAAATAGAAGGAAATGAAGAAAAATGTCAACACCTCAAAACAGCATGTATGAGGACTACAGAACATATATGAGGCAGAGCCACATATGGAAATAAGGTACATAAGGAAAGCTGGTGGTGGATTGCAGAAGTCCAGGATGTCATGAGAAGAAAGAAGGAATGCAGGAAAAAACAGGATATAGAAAACACGGACCAGGCTAGGAAGGAATACTGGTTGGATAACAAAGAGGCTAAGAGCAGAAGTGCAATAGCAAAGGACAGGGCATCAGAGGCAGTGTACCAGCTTCTGGAAAGGTGGCACAAAGAAACTGTATCTGGTTGCAAGGCAAAGACAGAAAGATAAAGAAGATAGTCAAACAACCTTCATAAGGGATGCCAGCAATAACCTGCTCACCAGTCTACAGGATATCAAAGGTATATTAAAAGAGTACTTCCAGCAGCTTCTGAAAGAAGAAAATCCCACAGAAGCTGTACTGCCTCAGACACAGCCTACAATGAAAGAAGAAGAGCCCACCATAGAAAAAGTAAGAACAGCACTAAGAAAAATGAAGTCAGGGAAAGCAGCAGGCTCAGATGAGGGCAGAGCAGATATGATAAAGATGCTGTGTGAGATAGGACTGAAATGGCTCCTGAGGGTACTAATAGCAGTGTGGAGAGAAAGGCGTATCCCAGATGACTGGAGAATAAGCATACTTGTACCAGTGTACAAGAACAAAGGGGACATCCACAACTGTGGGCAGTACAGAGGTATCAAACTCCTGTCACATTGCATGAAAGTTCAGAAGAGGGTTTTTGATAAATGGATACACAGAGTAGAAGAAAGTAAGATGGGAGATGAGCAGTTCAGACTGAGATCAAGATGCAGCAGATCTGACCCAATGTTTGCAGTGAAATAGATAGATGAGAAGAAGCTAGAGATGAGGAAAGAGTCCAACTGGGCATTCTTGGACTTGGAAAAAGCATATGACAAGATCCCAGGAATGCTGATTTGGGCAGTCCTGTGGTGATTCTAAGTCCCAGAAACATTGGTAGAATTAGTGTAAGCTATGTACATGGACCCAATGATAGAAGTATGGACAGTGTTTGGTCTCACAGAGGGGTTACCAGTTAAAGTGGGTGTCCAGGTCTGAGCTCACTGTTGTTCATACAGATGATGAATTACAATAGCAAACAGGTCGGAGAGGACAGATTAATAAAGTTTCAGTGTGCACATGATGTAGCATTAGAGACAGACTCTGAGCAAGAACTTCAGCAAAGGGTAGGGGAATGGAATGCAAAACTGAAGGGACATGGGATGAAGCTAAGTATGGATAAGACAGTGGTAACAGCAGCAAATTGGGGAAATCATAAAAAGCTAAAATAGTGGAACAGGTTAACTTCAAGTATATAGGAAGGCTGACTGAGGGGAAGAGAAGTTTAAATGAAGATGCCAAAGCTAGAATCAGACAGGCTGTAATCAACTGACATAGAGTGTCAGGTATAGTGCATGGCAAAAGAACGCGAAAAAGCTGAAAACTAAAGTCTAAAAAATGGTGGTGTGACCAGTACTACTGTATGGTGTGGAAACCAGGGCAGTAAAGGAAGAGCAGAAGAGGAAACTAGGGGTGATAGTGATGCCTGAGACAGGTGGTAGGGTGCACACTGTGGGACAGATGAAGAAATTAGGCCATAAGAGCCAAAGCCAAAGTAGCTCCAATTGCATAAAAAATCAAAGAGAACAGATTGTGGTGGTTTGCACATGCAGAAAAGTAGAAGACAATCTGGGGATAAAAATCTGGGACAGACAGGAAGAAGGCAAGAAGAAATGAGGGCATCCAGCAAAGAGGTAGATGGATTGTGTGAGAGACGATCTGCGACAGTCATACATGAGTATCGAATAAGGCAGGAGTGTGGCATTGAATCAAGAGAGATGGAGACAAACAAATGACACCCTGACCCCCATGTGGGAAATGGGAAAAAGAGAGATGATGATGATGATGATGATGATGAAGAAAAAAAAGGAGAAGAAAATAGATCATGCAGAATATATTATGTAGAAGAAACTATGGAACATGTTATTATTGAGTGTGTGAGGATAAAACAAATATGGGGTTTATGTTATGGTGAATTTAAAAAAGAAATATTCAATTAAGTCATTTGAATATGGCTGTATATAGGTTCATAGGTTGGTACTAGGCTATTGGCCCTAGGGCCTATACAAGCCTAGCCATAACAATTCCCTGGCAATTTCTTCCCACAGTATTTACTTCCCTGGACCCCTGTCCCCAGGGTGACTTTCCTATCTCCCATCCAATCATCAAGGTTCCTTTTGAAGAGAGCCAAAGAGGTGCTCTGCTTGACATGTATGGGCAGTCTATTCCAGAGTCTGGGGAGTCCCTGGGTCAAGAACCTATCCCTCCAGCATGTTTTGTTTATTGTGATGACAAGGTTTAGATCCTTGGAGCATGTTGCTCTGAGGGATTGGGATTTATTTAAGTGTAGCATGTCCAACAGCTCTGGGTTTGACATGGCCTTGTATGTTAAGCAGAGATCACCTCGGAGTAGATGATATGTGACAGAGTATAGCTGGAGTTTTTTAAGGCGGTCAGCATAGGGCATCTGCTTTAGGCCTGTGATTCTTTTAGTGAGGTATTTCTACGGCCTTTCCAGTTGTTGCAGATGTCTTGAGAGGTACATACCAAATGGGGCATTGTATTCTATAATGGGTCTAATGAGGGATGAGTACAGTGGGACAATGACCTCCTTTTTTCTGGACGAAAAGCCCTTAGTGATGAGGTGTTCCACATAGTAGGATTTCCTGACTGCTGTGGCGATGTGGTTATCGAAGGTGAGACCGCTGTCCACCTGTGTCCCTAAGTCTCTTATTACACTTTCGGTGTTTAGTGTACTGCTACCTATGTGGTAATTCATGGGTACATGTTTTTTCCCAAAGGGGATAACTATACATTTCTTGGCATTGAGCTTGAGCCCATGGCTCTGGTACCAAGCATCTGTTTCTGTAAGGCCTTTTTGTAGAGTATCAACATCATTTGGGAATTCAGTAATGGCTCCCAGTTTGCAGTCATCTGGGAACTTTGTCAACCAGATTCCCTTAGTGTTGGCCTGTACTTCAGAGAAGTAGATACCAAACAAGAGCGGTCCCAGGACTGAACCCTGAGGTACTCCACTTGTCACTTGTCTGGAGCTGGATTTGGAGTCAGCTACTTTTACAGTGTGGGTTCTGTCAGTAAGCCAATTGGCAAACCATCGAGTGACGTATGGATTAATGCCCAGCTTAGTAAGTGTATCTATGATTCCAGAGTGGGGGATGGTGTCAAAGACCTTGGTGAGGTCTAGATAAGCTGTGTGGACTGCCTTACCCTCATCCACAGCTCTGGAGACTGATTCAAAGAAGTCAGTCAGGTTCAGGAGACAAGATCGGCCCTTCACGAACCCAAACTGGGTGGGGTCCAGTGTTTTAAGATTGCCAATGTCTTTGTTTATAAGTTCCATGATAATATGTTCCATGGCCTTGCAGATCAGGCTCATCAGACTGATGGGGCAGTAGTTCCCGGGATCCAAGGTGGATCTCCCCTTGTGGAGTAGGATAACTGTAGCTGTGCACCACTCAGTAGGCATGAAGCCTGAGGAGTGGGTACGATTAAACATGACACTTAGGTGAGGTGCCAATTCATTTTTGTAGTTCATGTAGTACACAGCCTGGGATGTCGTCTTGTCCAATGAATGCTGTATTCTTAGCTTTGTAGACTGTGTTTTTTACTTGTGTGGATGTTATTTCCAGAATTTGGCAATCTTTCAGTATTGAGATGAGCCCTTTAAGGGGTGAGAGGGAGGTGAAGTTTGCACGGAATCGATCTGCCAGGATATTGACAATATCCTTGGGATCATTATATTTAATACCATTCTGTTGTAGCTCAGAGCAGATCTGAGCATTGCCATTTAGATTTTTGGCATGGCTATAGAATGCCTTGTGGTTGTCTTTGGAATATTTGGCAATTTTATTTTCATAACTAGCTTTGGAGGATTTTATGAGGGATCTCAGCTTCTTATTGAGGCTGGTAAGGGAGTTTTTTGCATCATGGGATTTTCCTCTTTTCTGCAACAGTTTCTTCCTTTTGTTGTAAAGCTTGTTTATGGCAAGGGACCACCAGATTGGCTTCCTTTTTTTTGGAGGAGAGCATCTTGGTTCTATTGGGGATGGCACAATTCATGCACGAGTAGATGTGCTCATACAGTGCCTTAGCGTAGGATTCAGCAGTCAAACTTTCAGTTCCCATCTGCATGGGTATCATGAAGTTTCTCACTTTTCACTTGAGTAGCATGAAGTTGGCTGTGGAGAAATTGTTTATGGAGGTTTCCTTACTGGGGGGTGGGGGTGGGATGTTAATTTCAAGGGTGATTAGCTTATGGTCAGACCTGACCAAGAAGGGGGTGACCTTAGCTATAGAGCATCAATTTCCCATGTTGGTAATGACCAGGTCTAGGATATTGGAGCCCCTGGTGGGACTAAGGATTAGTTGATCCAGGGCATTGGAATTTATGAATTCCAAGAACCATTGGGCAAAGGTGTTGGTACATGAATAATTTTCCCAGTTAATGGCAGGGTAGTTGAAATCACCCAGTATTAGGGTGTTTGGCTGTATCTTAATATTTTCAAGTATGTTTAGAAAGGAGTAGTGAGAATCTTGGGGCATGGTGGCAGATCTGTAGCAAGCTACAATTTGGATTGCAGTCTTAACTAGTGTTAGTTACACCTGGAGAATTTCAGATGCATTGTGTTGGCCAACTAGCCTGGTGTTGTGAATATCCTTGGTGAATATGGACACTCCTCCACCTTTAGTGTTTTGGTCCTGGTTTGGTGGCTGAAAAATGTGGTAAGAGTTGTAGCCTGGTATTGCAGGGATGCTCTCTGGAGCATTTAACCAGGTCTCAGTTACTGCACAGATATCGATGTTCTCCATTTTAGGAGTGCCTTGAGAGAGTGCATTTTGAGGTTTAGACTTCTAGCATTGAGTAGCATTACCTTCAGATTTTGCATGCTTGTACCTGTTATGGTGGTGGTTTGGTCCTTTGAACTTTGCCTAAAAAAGGCACTATAGGGTTGGCAAGAGCCTTAGCCATTACCTTGAATCCCAAGGGCGACAGGTGCAGACCATCTCTGGCAAAACATCGTGGTCTGTCGATCATGTTGTCCCAGGTAGACAGATACTGGATCCCCTTTGAATGACACCAGAAGTTTTGCCAATTGTTGAAGTCAGTCATTTTATCCTTATACTGTGGTATCATTCTGGGTGAAGGCGGGATGCTACTCAGGGCTAGGGTCATACCTGCCTGAGCCACATGATCAGAGAGTTCTTCCATGTCTCTTTTCATATAGTCCAGGGAGGTACGTCTCAAGTCATTCACTCCAACATGGACAATGAAAGAGTCATATTTGTACTTGTTGTGGAGTGACTTGAGTGCATGCGTTATGTGGCAGATACTGGCACCCGACAGGCAGCTGACTGTAATTTTCTCCTTGTTCAGCCTGGTGAGTGGGACATCAGTATGCCTGACTGCAGAGTCACCTATGACTAAAGTGTTGGGTACGTTGTCTTGCCTTGGGGCTGTTGTTGGGTGGCACACTGGTGTTCTGAGCTATGTGACACTTTGGTTGTGACTGGTGTTTGTTTGCATTTCAGCTTTGGAGGTCTTTGTTGCTTGGGCAGGTTACTGTAAAGGGCCTCGGCATATGTGAGTTTAGTGTTGCTATGTGTGGGTGTTGGTGGTGTGGGTTTAGAAGGGCTATGTGTTGCTTGAGGTGTAATTTGGTGATGGTGATGTAAGCAAGGTAGACAAATTGATATGAGATAAAAGAATTGAATAAATCTAGAATGTATAGATTGTTACGAAAAAGATAAAAAGTGTTTGTGGGACAGAGGATGGGGAGACAATGTTATAATAAATGCTGTTGATCTATTGTTGTTTTGAAGTTTTATTGTGAACTTTTTGAAAGTTGCATTAAGTATATTAATTATGCATTTTAAATGTGTATATTACATAAATCTCCTCCTCTTTTTAGGTGCAGTTGGATCTTTTACCTAAACTACCACCAAGACAAGCAGATGGGACCTTGGTTTAATGTTTCATCTGGTGTCATCCAGAGTGAAGCTTCCCCCCTTATGCTCCAATGCAGCATCAGCAATCCATCTACCTGGTATGGGATTGAACACAATATTCTGCATTGAAGGTGGTGTGTTACCTGTTACACCACTGATACTGCTAAGATAAGAACAATTCCTCAGTTTCTCTGACCATAGACAGTGGTTTCCTAAATGTTATGCCATCTGTACCTATGCATCAAATTATATAGTTGAGCTTATTGATTTCTTTGACTAATTTCTGTAAAACCTAAGAAATGTCTTTTAATTTAGTACTAAAGTATAATACTACTTTATGTAGAGTTACTATACCAAAGCATAATACTTCATACAGATTTACTGTACCAAAGCATAATACTACTTCATACAGCTTTACTGTACCCCTAATACTACTTCATACAGATTTACTGTACCAAAGCATAATACTACTTCATACAGATTTACTGTACCAAAGCATAATACTGCTTCATACAGATTTACTGTACCAAAGCATAATACTACTTCATACAGATTTACTGTACCAAAGCATAATACTGCTTCATACAGATTTACTGTACCAAAGCATAATACTACTTCATACAGATTTACTGTACCAAACCATAATACTACTTCATACAGATTTACTGTACCAAACATT
The DNA here is from genome assembly GCF_019279795.1 of Protopterus annectens. Classification (NCBI taxonomy): domain Eukaryota; kingdom Metazoa; phylum Chordata; order Ceratodontiformes; family Protopteridae; genus Protopterus; species Protopterus annectens. The sequence continues at coordinate 1,374,556,150 of NC_056731.1, forward strand.
ATACTACTTCATACAGATGTAGTACACCAAAGCATACTACTTCATACAGATTTACTATACCAAAGCATAATACTACTTCATACAGCTTTACTGTACCAAACCATAATACTACTTCATACAGATTTACTGTACCAAACCATAATACTACTTCATACAGATTTACTGTACCAAAGCATAATACTACTTCTTACAGATTTACTGTACCAAAGCATAATACTACTTCATACAGATTTACTGTACCAAAGCATAATACTACTTCTTACAGATTTACTGTACCAAAGCATAATACTACTTCATACAGATTTACTGTACCAAACCTTAATACTACTTCATACAGATTTACTGTACCAAACATTATACTACTTCATACAGATGTAGTACACCAAAGCATACTACTTCATACAGATTTACTATACCAAAGCATAATACTACTTCATACAGCTTTATTGTACCAAACCATAATACTACTTCATACAGATTTACTATATCAAAGCATAATACTACTTCATACAGCTTTACTGTACCAAACCATAATACTACTTCATACAGATTTACTGTACCAAACCATAATACTACTTCATACAGATTTACTGTACCAAACATTATACTACTTCATACAGATGTAGTACACCAAAGCATACTACTTCATACAGATTTACTATACCAAAGCATAATACTACTTCATACAGCTTTATTGTACCAAACCATAATACTACTTCATACAGATTTACTGTACCAAAGCATAATACTACTTCATACAGATTTACTATATCAAAGCATAATACTACTTCATACAACTTTACTGTACCAAACCATAATACTACTTCATACAGATTTACTGTACCAAACCATAATACTACTTCATACAGATTTACTGTACCAAACATTATACTACTTCATACAGATGTAGTACACCAAAGCATACTACTTCATACAGATTTACTATACCAAAGCATAATACTACTTCATACAGCTTTACTGTACCAAACCATAATACTACTTCATACAGATTTACTGTACCAAAGCATAATACTACTTCATACAGATTTACTGTGCCAAAGCATAATACTACTTCATAAAGATTTACTGTACCAAACATTATACTACTTCATACAGATGTAGTACACCAAAGCATACTACTTCATGCAGATTTACTATACTAAAGCATAATACTACTTCATACAGATTTACTGTATCAAAGCATAATACTACTTCATACAGATTTACTGTACCAAACCATAATACTACTTCATACAGATTTATTGTACCAAAGGATAATACTGCTTCATACAGCTTTATTGTACCAAAGCATAATACTACTTCATACAGATTTACTGTACCAAAGCATAATGCTACTTCATACAGATTTAATACACCAAGGCATAATACTACTTTATGCAGATTTACTATACTAAAGCATAATGCTACTTCATCCAGATTTATTGTACCAAAGTATAATACTACTTCATCAGAATCTGTTTTACCCATAACAGCTGCTTTACTTTGGAATAAACTACTTATTTCAGAGAGAGTCACAAGACATTACCAAACTGAAGTCTGATTCAGACAACTGGATAGGTGATTTGGCATTTAGTTTCATAGGTAAGTACTAGGATAGCTGTCCTTGTGGGCCATTTTAAGCCTAGCAAATGTCCTTTTTTGTGATGCAATTAACATATGCCATTTGGATAGAGATTGGCCTTACCCATCCCAAGGCCAATAATTTTATATTACCCCAATGAGAATAAATGATTTGATAAAAATTAATAGACAGTGTTCCTTGACTGTCTTTTGACCTGAACACTGTAATACAACTTATGAGCTTACCATTTGTCTTTGGGCCAGTTACTAACCATCTGTCTTTGGGCCAGTTACTTACCATCTGTCTTTGGGCCAGTTACTTACCATTTGTCTTTGGGCCAGTTACTTACCATTTGTCTTTGGGCCAGACAGTTACTTACCATTTGTCTTTGGGCCAGTTACTTACCATCTGTCTTTGGGCCAGTTACGTACCATCTGTCTTTGGGCCAGTTACTTACTATCTATCTTTGGGCCAGTTACTTACCATTTGACTTTGGGCCAGACGGTTGCTTACCATTTGTCTTTGGGCCAGTTACTTACCATCTGTCTTTGGGCCAGTTACTTACTATCTATCTTTGGGCCAGTTACTTACCATTTGTCTTTGGGCCAGTTACTTACCATTTGTTTTTGGGCCAGACAGTTACTTACCATTTGTCTTTGGGCCAGCTACTTACCATCTGTCTTTGGGCCAGTTACGTACCATCTGTCTTTGGGCCAGTTACTTACCATCTGTCTTTGGGCCATTTACTTACCATCTGTCTTTGGGTCATTTACTTACCATTTGTCTTTGGGCCAGTTACTTACTATCTATCTTTGGGCCAGTTACTTACCATTTGTCTTTGGGCCAGTTACTTACCATTTGTCTTTGGGCCAGACAGTTACGTACCATCTGTCTTTGGGCCAGTTACTTACCATTTGTCTTTGGGCCAGACGGTCACTTACCATTTGTCTTTTGGCCAGTTACTTACCATTTGTCTTTGGGCCAGACGGTTACTTACCATTTGTCTTTGGGTCAGTTACTTACCATTTGTCTTTGGGCCAGAAGGTTACTTACCATTTGTCTTTGGGCCAGTTACTTACTATTTGTCTTTGGGCCAGACGGTTACTTACCATTTGTCTTTGGGCCAGTTACTTACCATTTGTCTTTGGGCCGGACAGTTACTTACCATTATTTATTCCTGCTTCTTTAGCATTGTTGCATTGGTGGAACCATTTCTATACACTGCTCATCCTGTGATGTTATATTCCTTCTCAAGGTTTTCATCTACTGCCAGTTTCATATTTTTATCTACCTTTTACTGACCTTGCTTCTCACTCAAATCTGTTTCTACTCCCTTATTTTCAAAACTGTTTGCTAATGAAACAGATTCTTCATCTGTTGTAGTGTATTTTTTCATGTAGATCTTAACAAATTCTGTCATCTCCTATAGAATGTAATGTACATCAGATAATGACTCTCTTTTCCAGCTTCCCAAATTCTGTTATCTCAGCAATCTTTAATGTCCTATTTCCTGGGTTATTTGATTTAAATTTCTGCCCACACCTTTGTTTTATGTTTATATTCTTCCTCACACTTTTTGAAACTTCTTTCTTTTTACATGCATTTGATTTAGTGCCAAAGCTGAATGTTTATATTGTTTTATAATGCTTCTCCTTATTTTCTATCCAAATATTGGAATATCCTAGTGGAAACAAAACTGGGTTTTATTATGGGTTTCAAAAGGTGTCAATTTGACAATGAAGGGTTTGAAATTTTGGAGAAGGAAAACGGAGTTAACACTTTTGTCTTACAAGTCTATACCCTAGATCCCAGTACTAATGCAAGCTTGTGATAGTCTCTTCCATGTTTCAGTTTGCTAAGGTCTTTCCCAGCTCTTATTGTATTTGTTTTGGTATTGCATGATTTATGATTGTATAAGTATTTTTTGTGTAAGTTAATCCTAGTAGTGTAATTTCACCACCATCATTTACAGTTAAAATTTCTCAAATGGATAGACTCACCAACCTATTTTCCAACAAACTCTGCCTTAGTTCTTCATACTATTTCAGCAGGGCAGTTGCATTGCAGGTGAAGCTGTTTCTCTCCACCTTACTTTCCACTAAACATACTAAATCTCTTAGCTTGTCACAATTAACAAAACCACTCTACTTTTTACCCCAAGACTTCTTACAAAAATATTCACAAAAAATCATTCTGCCAAGAACATATTCTTCCATAAGTCATTTACAATATAATTTTTGAAATATTTCACTTATATAATAACATGCTTTATGTAGCTTTTACATAAAATCTCTTATTTGCCCCACTATGACATGAAACATAACCTAGGTAGTACACATACTGCACCACTAATTAAACAGAAAAGAGAATCCTATCTGTTTAAAGAGAAAATATGGATGGAATTAATTTTCTAGCCTCTCAGAATCCTTAGAGAGATTATTTTGTATGTTATGCTACTCAGGCCTTTACAGCATAACATTATAAAGCTAATTGAGGGAGTGTGTTAATTATTTTATTGGCTAGCTATTGAAACAAAATGGCTAACCAACTATTATGACACCTCCAGTTGCTGCTGTAAACCTTAGGTGCTGCTTACTTGAAATATACTGTAAGTAATTTGACTTCCAAACTCTTTTTTTAAAAGCCATCTAGTATAGTTTAAATTTCTGATATGAATTAATGGCCCTAGACTTCACCTTGGTTGTATATGGCATTGTCCTGGCCTCATGAACTGGTAGTGATTCACTCCTAACAATGATGCTTATTCCAGAAACAAAGGATAAGACAGTAAAGCAGAAAAACTCACATTCACTTGTTTTGAGTGATAATACAACAACCAAGCAAACAGGTCTGGCACATAGACTATCATACTTGTCAGGCTATAAGGTAAAGATGTGCACAATTTGTCTTTGCATCTTGTGGTGACATTTGCTTTATGGCCACTATTGTTCACAGCTGCTTGTAAGGAATAATTGTTTCAATTAATAGAAAATGGAGCATCCACTAAGTGCCTCAACCTTTTTAAAAATAGCAAAATCACAGACTGAAATTTACAATTTCTATCTCCTCTTAGGCTAGGTATCAGATGTATCACCATCTAGGATACAAGGATTGACAGCTCCATATACACTTTCAAACTTTCAATTGAATGAAATATGAAGGCAGACACTCACAAGGGAACAGGTTGGTGCTTAAATAGAAAGTAATGGGAGTGTCACACCAAAGTGTCTCAGCCTCTAGCAGGCACTGCAAAAACTGAGATTAAAATGTATTGCTTCAGTCTCCTTCCTCCTAGTTTGGGTACCTGATACATTCTCCACATAGGACCCAAGAAAAGACAGCTGCACACATGCTTCCAAATTTTTACGCAAGTGAAATAACTATTATATGCGTCAGAGCTAGTAAGCTTCTTTTACTGATAACTTATTTAAAGTAACCAATTTATAAGCTATTTACCCATTTATAACATCTGGCATACTAAGTTTGGTTTATTTTATTGTTCATCATGTGTGTTTAATTTATGTAAAACCTAATAGACTATAACTTTTAAAAATTCAGCAGAAAGTGTTTTCTCAATTAATATATCATAGCCCTGTTCTTTGCAAAATCATTTAAATACAAAGGTTTCTAGAAAAAAAATAAATAACAAAGGTATACATTTTCAACAGTATCCTTTTAAAGTATATTAAATTCTGCATCCAACATATAACGCACAGAAATACTTACATTTTTATAAGTGGCTTCCTATTTTTTCAAAATGAATACACATTATTCATGCTAAGACTTCTTTATATTTTAATTCATAGAGCCCTTGCACATTGTACACTCACATTGCAAAGAGAAATGTTGAAATGGAAAATGTAGTAGAACTTCTTTGTCATAACTCTTGGGGCCAGATTCTGTAAAGGTCACGGAAGCCATTTGCAGACAGTGCAACATGCTGAAGAAAGCCTTCTGCATACCTGACTTGATTTTAGAACACATGCTGAAGGCAGCCTGAGTACTTAGATATACAGCGTATGATAATTAGGTATTCTGCACAAGCCGGTCTGATTCCAAAACACATCATCCACACAGAGAGCAACTTAAATGGGCCAAACTTCTATGCCAAATTCATTTTTTAAGTCATTGACATATGCCATATGGAACCCTAGAAATTCAAGAGAATACTATGGATGACTGCAAAATCCATAGCAAAACATTAGAAAATATATAAAAATACAACATGCTGTTAATGAACTGCAATATGCTACATTGATAAAAACTACAAATGAGGCTATGGCTGTGCAACTGAGAAGGCAGCCAGCCAGAGTCAGAGTAAGGCTGCAGCTAAACCAGTCATCCGGCCACCATATAATTGACAGGTACTGGCTAGACAGGCAACTGGTGCAGGCTATCTACAACATATGTACCCCAAACATGTTTATGTAGACCCTGAAAGGAAATCCCATCCCCCTTGGAATAAAAGTATGTCTCAGCCTGGGTGTACTTGCATCTGGGACATTTCAGAGACACATAGGGGATGCTGTGAGATTATCACTTGTATTCTGGCAAAAGTCTTGGTAGCAATGTGCAGCAAAGTGGATCACTACATACACTTTCCATCCACCCCTGCGGAGCAGGAAACTGTAATGCACACATTTTACAGTATTGCAAACTTCCCCTATGTACTCAGTGCAATAGATTGTACACACAAACCTATCAAGACACCAGTTCATCCTGAAGCAGACCGATACATATACGCAAAGGCTTGCCATCCATCAGCTGGCAGATTATATGTGCAGCATAACAAACATTATGATAACACACCCTGGAAGTGCCCATGATGCTGTCATATGGAGGAGAAAGTGGACTGAGAGGGACTACTACTAGGTAAGTACAGGAGCACAGCTAGGATATAAGCTAAGGATAACCCTCACAACAATATCCATCCTCATCATGTGTTTCCACTCCCCACAACAGGTGACTGTGGTTATCTACTTGAGCCATGACTAATGACACTGTACTGTGAACCACCTAACCATGCACAAGAGGCCTACAACAGAGCACACCCAACAACCAAAAACACCATAAAGCATGTGTTTGGTGCATTGAAAGCTAGGTTCAGATATCTGGACACATCGGGGGTGCACTGCAATACACACCTGAAAAGGCAGATCAGATGATATATTGTGCTCCATGCTGCACAAAATGTGAACTAGAGCACATGGTGGTCTACTAGCTGCCGGTGTGGGTAAACTGCTCCAAGAACCCCAGATGTCAGAAGAGGACATCCCACAAGTATCAGAGGAGGAGCAGGAAGACATTGGGGACAGAAGACACAGGTTCTGGCAATATAGGGTGTGACCACAAGTGCAGACCCAGGCAATATGGCACCAACTAAAACACATCTTTGATTCATGACAAGCAACATGTACCTGAGTACAGATTGAACACTGATGACGTTCAGGTGCTGCCCTACCACAACAGCACAAATTGCATCTAATGGAAATTGCCCATTAGATGTACAGCCTGAGCATCAGACATAACACCATAATTATAACATATTACAACACGAACATATGCAAGTGTGCCACAAAAGGAATCCTTAACTGACACAGGTATGCATACACACTCTGAGTGTTGTATCACCATATGGAGAACAGTTAGGGACACACATCAGTGCTATACATTCTTATCTCTACAATGTAATAACATAAAGAAAGAGAAACCACACATAATGCAGAAATTTTAATATCAGAAGACACATGTGAAAGTAAATTTGTAAGTCAATAATTTCAGCCAGCTATGTGTACTACACTGTTAGACACATTCTAACGCAGATTAAGGAAATCTTACTGACATATCACACCATGGTCTGCTCTGCCCCAAACATGTACAGACACATGCTGTCCTGGATGCTCCACATCAGAGATTGACAGTGTGACAATACCATGTTGAGGTAAAGGAGAATGACTGTGAGTTGAAGGCCTTGTGACTGGCAGGACCACAGCAGTTGGGCCAGCAGTTCAACCCTGTGCAGGTTGGATCACAAACAGAGATTTTCAATGGCCAATGGTGGTTCTGTGGACAGGTGGACCACCTCTCCCATGTTGCAATCTGCTGAGCACAGTCAGCAAACAAAGAATCCTACTGATAGTATGACTCTGCTGTAGTTCTGCAGAAGCCAGAGTTAAGACCGACCTTTCCACAGCAAGCAGACTCTCATTCTGAGCGGACAGTGCAGCCATAATCTCACTGTATCTGTGCTCTTGATCTTCATATATGACCCATAGCTGGTGTGTCACATGATCTGTGGCACAATCTAGTGCAGGACATCTGACTGATGCCATTGCTCTGACCACTCATTGGCCTGGAACAGGAGGTACACACCCTCTGACACCTGGCCATGCACAACATCTGCTCGCCTATGTCCATCACGGCACCTTGTTTCTGGTTGCTGTGTGGAACTGACATCTGCAGTTATTTCAGCCTCTGTCTGTTGGTCAATGGCTTTACCCTGTCTAAAATCAACTTTGCCAGCATCCTCTGAATGACCAGAGAAGTTGCCCTCCACATCTGAGGCTATAGCTGCAACAACATCACTGACAACCTCATGGATGGCCTCTCCAAACCCTTCAAGGTCCTGTGTGCCAGTGGCCATAATACCATGGTGAGACACATCTTGAACCACATCATGATTGCTGGAGACACTCCTGGATGATACAGATAGCTGATGTGTTACAAAATAGAAACACAGATCAGGACAATGTGCTTAAATCACATGATGGATATCATCAAAGACATATGACATTTATATCTCACTGCAATACTGCAAATAATAATGACCGCATGAGATCTACTGCGTGTATGTTTCATGGAATATCATTTTGTTACAAGGGTGACATACATGACAAATGTGAGGAATACAAAAAAAAAAAAAAGCACCTGACAGCACCTCATAGAAAGATGGTGCTGTTGTGGAGGGATGAGCTTCAACTATTATGGGGATAAAAACAGCATTAGTGATCAGATCATTAACACCATTAATCAGGTAAACACAGTTAAAATATACAGAGGTGTGAAATGCACATACTGCTGTTATGTGCACTCGATGATGTTGATGCATATTAGGAACTGGAAGAAGGACATAGTATTAATGGAGGAAGAAGGTCATAGTATTAATGTAGGAAGAAGGACATAGTATTAATGGAGGAAGAAGGACATAGTATTAATGGAGGATGACAACAAGATTAACAGCAATGAGAGGTACGAAACATGGTTAATAGCATATCACTGACACTCCTGCTGTGGAGAGGTTGTGGATTGTACTGTGGATTCTGCAGTTGGAAAATAAAGAGAAAGACAATACAGCTATGCATTTAGTGAAAACAATACTAACAGCATCACATATACAACACAGTAACATGGGCAACAAATACTCACATGAGGGTATTGCAGATGTACAACAGATGAGCCTGTTTTGACAAATATTGACATAAGTGTCATGTATCACAAGCACATGTGCTAGGCATTGGTGCAAGCTATGAAAGTTTTGCTGCAACATACCTGGTCTGTCTGCACTTTAACCTGCATGGCTTGGTCCTCCACTGGATGTACCTGTAGTGGACAATGTTAGGTAAATACAATATGACAGTAAACAGCAGTTCCACAAAATGAGGATGAGGCAATGATAAGGGAGTGGTCATAGTAGTATGAAGGCACTCATCTGCTGATCCCTGGTTTAGTCTCAAAGTAGATGGACCTGTGAATATTAATGCAAACAACATTAAAATTTTTGTTTGGACTGCTCTGTCTCTATTTCAGTTATAGCAATACATGTCATGAAATTTATGCTCATAATCCTTTCCTTGTGTGGATGTGTGTGCATGACTCAACTTTATAAATGAAAACCAACAATACATGAACATGCATACTACAGCAATGTCCAGTGATTATCTCAGTATACACCCATGTAATGGAAAGAAAGACATGCATGCTGGGTCTGGAACTGCAGCTCCAATCCCACCACCAGTGATGTATTCTTCCTTCTTGCTGTATGCAGTAAAGCCAGAAATATTGTGATGTAATTGGGGGAGGTCAGTGGTGGTCCACCATCAGTGGCATCTCTCAATCTCTTGTAATATCTCATTCTACTGGCTGTTTGAAGGATCATGTCCAAGCAGCATTGTCTACAGTCATAACAGGACTGGTTGTGACCTCCAACTGCATTGAAATTGTTGGTGAGGTCAGTCCGTATTTCATGCCTCCAAACTGTATCTCCAAAACATCTTAAAATTCTCCATCCATGTTGTTGGAGAGAATCGATTATGATGTCATTTTTCTGGGGGAAGAAGTTGTCACCCCTAGGATAGCTGGCTATCTGAAAGACAGTGATGCGCACTTGATAATATTCCTGTGTGAGCCTATTTATAAATTGTCAACATAAACAGTGTGCATTCCTGTGCAATGTAAAGGTCTGTATAACACTGTCTGTGATAAATACTAATGTGGCATATAAATTGTAACAACAATGCCTTCATACATAACATTTGTAAAATGAGCATAACTTGAAATGGCTTTATAGTGCGCGGGTGGGATTAGAACCACTCATACTACATATATAGTGAATGGATGTACAAAGACAACAGCATCATGACAGAGGAGTCTGCTTGCTTTTTACATTAAAATACTATAGCAATTAGCAATTTAACAACTTACAAAAAGTGTCGGAAAACCTAAGGATCCTTAAGCAGGCCACAGACAGTATGGATGCTTAGTATAACAAGCCAGTAGTTATAACACCTTTGATAAGAAACATCATTGAAGAAATATCTGTAAAAGCAACAGCACATGTTTTTAATAGTTTAGTCAGGAAACAATTTATTAAGACATATCCATAATAACAGCATCACGTACTAAGGATACAGATTGTGTCAGAATCTATGTGTAAGAATTACGGATGATCCACAAATCACCCTTCATACATTGTTAACATTTGCAATATAAGTCTGTCAATACAACTATATATGAGATTGAAATCAATTATTAAAAATAGTAACACCTGTATATGCATAAAGTTCAAAACATCATCACTTCAGCAACTTATAACAACTTTCGTTAAAGATAAAAGTTTGGGTAACAAATAGTTTAATCAGGTATATTTGGAAATTACTGACTTGAAGAGATATACTAATCACCAAAACAGAAATGCTACCAAATGCCAATGTACCTTTCACTATGAATCACAAATCAAAGCGCACCTAATGTGCTCCCACATTTAAAAGCCATTTTCACCATATGCAAATGTTGTTGTATCTTTCGGCTTTTCCCGGTTAGGGGTCGCCACAGCGGAACTCCGGTCCGTTAATGACTGGCAGTAGATTTTTACGTACTGAGTTGCCAGCCCTGATGCACAACCTTCAACGAAGGTACGCCCTTTCATGCATGTCTCCACACAGAAGATGCTTTAGCTGAGAATCGAACAGGACATCTAACTGTGAGGCAACAATGCTACAGCAGCACCAATATTGAGGCTCAATAAAATTCAAGCTTTTGGAATCCCATGTGTGCACCTCCATGTAAAGTGTACTGTGTAAACATCCAATAGGTATCAATAAACTGTACCTTGCATGGTATGTGTCTGTTATCTTCCAACGATCTGATAACATGACATGAGCACCACTTTCAAATATTGATTTTGATACATTTACTGATCAGACCATTGCTAGCTGCAAACTGAGTGGTACCTCAGTGAATATTTCTCTGTGTTTATATTTTCCAGACATCTTCAACTTAAGGATCATGATGGCTACTTTGAGGAGACTGAGATGTGTCCGGGCATCTAACCGGACCAACATGATGACCCAGATGTTGACTGCGTATGCCAAATTAGAGCAAAGGATGAGAGCCAGTCCTAGGAACTTCCCCATCATAGATGTATGGAACCGGATCATGAGTGAGCACTGAAGGAGGATGGGAATCTACCACACTGAACTGATAGACATTTGATTGCAGCAGTTCATATCTGCATCTCCTTCAGGTCAACACTAGTATTGTAATCTGCCTCAAGCTCCTTGGGTATTTTTGTCAAAACACATTTCTAGTCTAGGTTTACTCACACTTGTGCAGATAGACATTTGATTGCACCAGCTGCTATTCTGCAAACATTTTCATAATGTTTTGATTTTTCAGGCTACTGAGTGCTAATAATTTTTGGCAGATAATGCACACAGGTCTACACATACAGTACTGTTAGTACCAGATATATTAGATTCTCATATGTTACCAGTTGTGGTGAATGAACATATAACATTGTTTTTCTGTTGTATTCATTATATTGATGTGTGTTCCGAAAATTGTCATCCTGCCTGTCTCAGATGTTTGTCATATGGCTTGCTTATTGCCCACAATATTGTCATATCACTTTCTCCTCGTTTTAACAATGTCACTTTGTTACTGTTCATATAAATTATTGAATGCAGACAGTACAAGCTCTTGATATGAGCATTCATAAATTCTTACAAAGCTAATGACCCAGGTAGGTGTGTCTAAGCCTATATAATTGTTATAAAAGAATACGAATGTCCTATTTACCTAAAGGACATACAGGGCCATGCATTTATGAGGTAACTCTGTCCATAATGGACATATGTCAGTCCCTGTGTAAATTATCATCATAATAATATTCTGTCATGCTATATGTTTCATGGAACTGTTCTGCATTATAGACATTTGCTTTTATTTTCTGTTGCGTTTTGCAATTAATTTTAACAGATCATGGGACCCATGGATGTTCTCCGATCAGAAAACCCTGATGACGAACACATGCCAGGCCACTGCCAGAGTCTTTCAAGGATGACGGTGATGATTATGATGATGATGGTGATGAAGAAACTAGACTTGGCCCTGCCTGAGCCATCATGCCTACACCCTGGAGGAGATGATAGCATAACCGGAATTTAGGTGATTATCGGGAGGAGATACAGTACGTCATGACCAATGTGTTCTGAACACAGATGAGGGGTGTGATGAGGTCCTTATTTGAGTATATAGCATGGGCTATGCAAGATTCATTCAGGGTGATAGCTCAAGAGGTCATTCAGGAGCCCCATCAGCCTGGTCCCTCTGGTCCATAACTATTGTCTGTGTGCTCCACTCATGTTATGCTGCCAACATGGTGATTGCCATTTCATTGATCAGTCTGTATATGCACTCCTGTGCATGCACACCACATATCTGTCATGCTTATGTGTTATTGTCTTGTGACATTTACTTCTGTTTCGATGTGTGCATGGCACACATTAACACATTACACTTTCTTCCCACATTCAACTTTCCATGCTTTGTGGCAGTTGCTACAGCTAGTGCTGCAAGAGGTAGCCTATGTAGATGTCTTTTACTGGTGTGAATGACAACATGTGCTGTACATACTCCATCACTAACAGTGTGATAAGTCTTGGAATTGTGTTTTGCCATATCAGGTATGTGCAACAGACATGTCATTCCACATGTGTTTTGGATAAGATTTGTCATTATGTTCCACTGCCATGATGTGATGTTGTGTGTCATGGGTTGGCAATACTGATGCCATGTGGGATCATATACAGGTATACCCTGTATATCAGCAGTATTCTTTTCTGACTGCATCGAACAGCAATGTAATATTAATGTTTATACCGGGTTACAGATAACACATTCTTTCACAGTACATTTTGTCTTATTTGTTGTATATAACATTTCCACATCCATTACATGTTGACATCAGTTTACACCTTTGACAAATAGTAGTGCACCTTAACTGAATGTACATGTATGTGTACATAGCCAGATACATACTGGCACACACAAATGTACCTTTGACACGTGAGCATTCACTGCGTTACTGCTGATATGCTGTAATGATGCTCACTGGAGTGTCATATGCTCTGTAATGAGCATGGTGGTTGACATACACCTACTTTTCTTTAATTGGCATTTGCATGACAGGATATGTGTATGTGCTTGTAATGTTTAGCTTGCTTATCTATGCATGTTGATGTGGCATGATCGCACATTACTGTGCATGTGTGTTTTATATAAGTTCATTTCTGTGGACATCAATAATCAATGTGGCCATTTGACATACATTTTCCATTTGGTTAAATGTATTTCTCTTTGCATTCTTCTGCACCGTGTGATGTACACATGCATTTGCATTGTGTCAGCTTACCTTGTACTGCTTTACTCTAATGTGGGCCCAGGTTGCCCACCTCCCTTACACCTTCATATTTCCCTATTGCTTTTTGCAGATATGTTTTCTTTTTTTGCAACTAATGACCATTGCCATGTATTAATTTCATATGGTGAACATGTGCTAGTTGTATGGCCATTTCATAATGCAGGACATACATGCTGGCTAATGTTTGCAATACATCCTTATTCTCATTATACTTGTGAGTTACCCAGTGTACCTTTTCCACATCCATGTCCACAACCTGCTATATTTATTATGCTGTACTGTTGGATTTTTGAACAAATTAGTACATGTCATTGGTGTGTGTAGTGTGTTGGCCTTGCTTTCATGCACAATCCATTTACGCCACTGACAGACATATATGCATACACATCTATACCTGTGTGCTGCCTTTGACATGACATGTGTGTGTGACATATACACATTCTATTACTTGTTTGTTTGGGACGTGTACACCTATTTGTGTATGTAGCAACTTTTGTTGCTTTTCTGCAGTATTTCCGTTTGTCACTGTCCTTGGTTGTTTGTTTTTCACATGCATGGTTGTAGATTAAGTTTTGTCCTCTACTGGAGTTATATAGCAATGTTAGACCTGAATTTGCCCATCTGTGATGTTTCTTAGCTTACACCTATACTGCTGATGGACTAATTGAACATGTGTTTGTTCATACAATGTGTACTGTGATCCTACTTTATTACCATAGAACACACATCTGTGATTGGTAATACACATCCAGGTATGACTGCCAAACAGTTTACAATATATCATTATGTGATAGTGCAATTTTTCTGCATTTCACCATGATTTGGTTTGCATCCCAACCCTGTATGTCAGCTTTCCATTGCCTGTGTTGTGCAGTGTACCATATGTATAACTTACCAATCCTTATTGTTTTTTCCAACCTTTGTCTGCCTTGTGTTGTGCTGTTTGTTCTATGGATGTACCTGCTGTGATGTCCTTTTCCTCCTCTTTCCCTAAGTTTACCTTTCTTTCTATGCTAAAAAAAATATTGGGCCTATTTCCACCAAAAAAGATTGCCCATGCCCTCTGGCTTTCATCAGATTTCCTATTCCAGCATCCCTCTTGTGTGTCTCTCTTCTTTACCCATACCCACATCTTCTTTTCTATCTCCCATTTTCCTTGGGAGTGTGTTACTTGTGTTCCTTACAAATGTCCTGAACCCATTGTTAGCTGTGGTGATGTGGCCATGATTGCCTTCCACCTTTAATTTTTTGTATTAGAAAATCCAAGCTGCCATATATTATTAATATGTGTGTTACAGAGATATCCATATTTGTCTGAGCTAACTTGAAAGACTGCTGTCAACATATATATATATATATATATATATATATATATATATATATATATATATATATATATATATATATATATATATATATATATATATTACAAATAGCATTGCAGCTTTGAAGCACATATTTTATGTTAATGGATACATTTTGGAAAATCTGTAGTTGTCTATGACATTTCTGAAAAATTTACCACACAAGTGACTAAGGATTTACTGCAGGCTCTCACACACATGGTGTATGCATCTTAGCCAAAGCTATCACAGACAAGCCATTTTCTGGGTAGGTGTAGTGTGAACTATGGAAAAGCAAATAAACTAATAAAGAATAATAACGGGTGCAGTAGCAGTGAAGAGAATTTATTAAACAGATAAATAAAATAGTATTTTAAAGCACTTTTTCGTCAGCATGAATAGCTAACTTCCTCAAAAATGTTCATTTTTGAGGAAGTTAGCTATTCATGCTGATGAAAAATCACTTTAAAATACTATTTTATTTATCTGTTTAATAAATTCTCTTCACTGCTACTGCACCCGTTATTATTCTTCTTTAGTAGTGTGAACTATCATAGGATATCAGTGATGTGGGTGTCTGTAACTGTAGTCTGCATTGGACTGGATTAGGGTAACCCACATGATATTGATTAACAAGAACAAGGCACAGGACATTGCCAGGAATAAGGCCATCACAGGCAGTAGACCACTAGAATAGAAGAAAGCTCACAGAGGTGGAGGAGTTCCTGGCATCCCCATATTGGGAATAGCAGTGGACCCTCATACCTAGTGGTGGCCTGAGTATGCCAGCTGAACTGGTAATAACTGCATGGGTGCATGAAAGAGATGTACCAGATTAGTATTAGCTGTTAGACTGCCATATAGTACACTAAAGTGCATGAGAAACATGGCACATTCTGCAAATATCTTCTGCATATCTGTCTTAGGGTGCCTCCAGTCTGCACCTGAAATACTATGCACAACAAGGTATGTAGGCATTTACATGGTATTCATAGATTCTGACAGGATTCCTGTGTGTGTGTGTGTGGGGGGGGGGGTTACAGTTATTACTGTACTGCCATGAGTATATTGTTTTTATATTTTATGGGTGGAATGTCCGTCTAGCTCAAGTGGACGATATATGCATAATAAAAGCAGGTTACTCCTGGCTGATGATGGCAGCAGTCACATGGCACAGTCTGATGTAACACTGGCACTGCCAGCATTGCTAACACTGGAGGCCTCACACAGACACACACACACACACACACACACACACACACACACACACACACACACACACACACACACACACACATGCCAGATATGAGAAGCTAGATCTGGGACAGGCTGAAACCCCAGCCTCACCAGTATTTGCAGAATGTCCTGTAACTGTGAGACTCACCCAGATTACAGGGGCAACTGTAAGCTATGTTGTGTCTAACATCCACATGCACCCCACAGGTGAGAGGTATGGTAATCTTTGGCACAACAATGTCTCCTGGGGTTTTCATAACTTGAATGCAACACTTGGAATTAATCAGCATAGATGCAGATCAGTGGTCCAGACAGCCACTACTCACACCATAATGGAGAAGGTGAATGTGTTGTGTGGTCTGAGGATAACATGCAACACCTGCATGACCTGCAAGATGATATTCAGTGCCTGCACAGTGACATTGGGTATGGGGAAGAGAGAGGGTATTGTCGTTGCTGTCAGTGGTAGCTAATATGTCATCCATTGGTGTATCCATATGGGAGATGGTGTCCAAATAGAGTGATGGTAAATCCACAAGCAAAGGAGAACAGTATTGCTGCAACTGAATTCATCCTCAAGTTGTGGTGAGTACCTTCATGAGATGGAGACCACTTTTCACAAAATCTCACCAAGATGACACTGATATATAGACTGTGGGCCGGATTCACGAAGGCTTGCACGGAGTCTAAGAGTAGTGTAAGACTCCATGCAGCCTTCGCGATCCAGGAACAGCCCAAAGTTCGTGTAAGAGACAAGCTAAAATGGCTCTTACATGGAGTGGGCGTGGATAAGCTAATCACCTCACTTGCAGCGGAATAGCATGCAAATGAGGATGATTAGCGATCCAGGAAGCCCAGAACAGCCCGTGTAAGAGCCGTTTTAGCTGCAGAAATGTACTCAGTTGACAACTGAGTACGTTTCTGCAAAAAACGCAATGGAGCCATGTCAGCTCCAAATAAAGGGTGCATATGTGTCAGGCAGCATGCCAATGGCCAAATATGTGGCCATTGGCAAGGTAACCTGATGCAAATATCTTAAAAATATTTAAACCCAGCGCAGCCCCGCGCAAACGGGCTGCGCTGTATAAAACATAAAAATGAAGGTTATAAACCCACAAATGTGGGTTTTATGCAATACATGGAATGTCAATGCAGGGACCAGCAGACCAAACCCAACATGGCCACCGTGTAGTGGTTGCTAAGGGGGGAAGCTGAGTATAAGACATGTAACTAAGCATTAGTAGGCAATCTGATGCAAATGAGTGTTAGGATACTGAATTCCACTGTCACATAGCAAATGAGCACAGTCTGAGTAGTGTAAGAGTTACAGAAGGGGGAGGAACAGAGTAGGAGATAGGTGACATCACAGGGGGAATGGTAGAAAGAAATGCAGTTCATTGGAGGTCAGAGTTACATGACAGATGTCAGACAGATATCATGGAAAGAGGTGTGCCACTAGATAAGCATGAGAAAGTCAAGAAATGGAAGGTGTACACTGTTGCCTACAACCAAGTTTCTTGCTGGGCGTGCATGCGCACATGTGCGCGCCATGAAGCGCGAGTAAGACAGTGTGCGCACATGTAAGCCAGACTGAGCATGTGGGAGCATGTTGGGAGATGTTTAACACTGTTTGCACGGGTGTGCATGCATTTTAACATGAATAAGCAGATTCTGAACTGTGTAAGCATGTGTGCGCGCGTGTAAGCCACTGTGAGCATGTTTCTGCTGGTTTGCACAAGGCTCCTCCCTGAGGAAACAGAGAGGAAAAAGGAAGCAACAGATTTAGTAGGAAGCTAGCAGGGAATACTGCTGGAGCTAGCAGGTGAAAACAATTAGAAGCAGGCAATTACACAGGCAGAATAGTAGCCCAGCCCAGCACTTAAAACTCTGCAAACAGCAGTGCAGGATGTTTCTCTCAAGAGACACTGCAAGACAGGAGTTAAGTTATTAGAAGTGAAAACGGAAAAAGCTGAACTCAGAGCAGAAATGTTAGGGGCTGCCATAGCTGTCATAATGAGACATAGGCGACTTGCCGAGGGTGGTGACAATGCAGATGGTGCCAGACAACCCACAGTGAGGAGACGGAGAAGAGTGTACAGGCCCAGGGTCACCTACCACGGGTTACATGAGCTGGAGATAGTAGAGTGCTATAGAGTGGACAGAGACCTCCTGCAGCAAATAGTGGAGCTGTGCCTCACACACAGAACCAACAGAGGGGAACCCATCCCAGTGGAAACCAAGGTATGTGTTGGCCTAAGAATACTAGCAACAGGTACCTTCCAGAGACCAACTGGTGATATGATGGGGATATCACAGGCATCAGCCTCCAGGGTACTGCACCAGTTCCTGGATGCCATGTCAGCACATGTCGGTGATCATGTATATTTCCCCAATGCCCATGAGGTATTGGCCAACAATATGCGTTCTTCCAGCAAATAGCGGAATACCCTGAGATAGTGGGTGCAATAGACTGCACGCACATATGCATCAAAGCACCAGCCGGTGAGCGGGGTAGGGCATACATCAACAGCAAGGGCTTCCCCTCCATCAACTGCCAGGTCGTGTGTGATGCCCAGGGCATAATAATGAATGTGTGTGCTGGCTGTCCTGGGAGCTACCATGATTCCCACATCTGGCATTTGACGCAGCTGTACCAGACATTTGCCAATGGGGACATCCCACACGGACACCTAGTGGGTGATGCAGGTTATGCACTGGAGCCGTGGCTGATGACACCCATCAGAAATGCACACACACCTGAACAGGAACGCCATAATGAGGCACACGCACAAACACGTAATGTAATAGAGCATGTGTTTGGGTTGCTCAAGTCACGGTTCCGGTGTCTGGACACATCTGGTGGAGCCTTGCAGTACACACCAACTACATGTACCCAAATTGTCATGGTATGTGCTATGCTACATAATATGATCTTGCAAAAACAGCTGCAGCAGGACCAGCATAGGGCCGGGCCAAATAGCCCCCCACCATTGCCAAGGCCATCACAGGCAGAGCGTGACTCGGAGGAGGAACAACCTGAGCCTGCCCCAGTAGGCAGAAGGAGGCGTGCCCAGTATGCCCTGGCCTTGGCAAAGAGGCAACGCATCGCACATACACTGGCTCAGTAGGAACCCTGGGAATGATACCCCCTCTGACTCACTCAAATAATAACATGGATGCCTACAATGAGATGACCTGCTCACAAACATGTACAGGGAAGTGTAATATGCGCATCCGACAGAGGCAGCCCTGCAGCACCACCTGAGGCATGAATGCCATGTGTTAAGTAATGTAATACCATGTACTATATGAACTTGCGAAAATAGAGTGTGAACAAACTTCAGAAAACAAATGAAAGTACCTGGCAGTCAAACAAGTCTCAATGAACATGTTATTATACAACACCAAAGTGGTCACATCACTTTGGTGTTGTAGCGAAAACGCTGTTTATTTCATTGTTATAATAAAATTGCGTTAAGGCTCCGGAGACTTGTTTGACTGCCAGGCACTTTCACCATGTACTATATGCACACCTGAGGACCCTGACTAACTTCCTACCCTCACCAAGCATCATGCCACAATATGACAATGAGATGATCAAGTGCAATAATTGACTGAAGTATCGCAGTTAGTCAAAGGGGATCCAATGTGTGCCAGTCTGGGACGACATGCTGAGCATGACATGATGCTCCACCTGCTAGGACTGGCATGCACCTATCAGTGCAGGCCGTATGGATACTGGCAAAGGCTGTTGTTACCCACAGTGTGCCCTGAATAGGTAAGGCTCAAAACACAAACCCATCTCCATAGGTATCAGAAGGGATAAGAATAAGATAAGGGATAAGTCGAAACAGCAAGATGCATGCAGTCTAAACCCACCCAGTATGGAGAATGTTGATATCTGCGCTGTAACAGAAAACTGAGTCAAGGCTCACAACAGCACCCTAACACTACCAGGTTACACCTCATACTGTGCTGTACAGCCTCAAAACATGGAACAAGCTACAAAAGGAGGGTGACTAGCAAGAATTGTCAAGGATAACCACACCCCCATGTTGGTACCACAACAAGAAGCAGCATGGACTAGCCATGGTCAAGTAACAGTGGCTAAAACTGCCCCCCAGTTTATAGCCTGCTACAGACTACTGTCCCAACACCAGGAACCGCACCTGGCCTATGCTGGAATACATGAATATATCAAGTCCTCCAAACCACATTATATTGGGTGACTGAAAATACTCAGACATAGACTGGGAGCATTATACTAGCTCCAACAGTGTAGGACAAAAGTTCATAGAATCCATAAACCAAAAGGCCCAGGAACAACGTACCACTCCCACAAGAGGGGTAAGCATACTGGATGTGATAATCAGCAACATGGGTACTGGATGGCAAGACGAGAAGTGTATTGCTCACTGGTAAAACCAGACCATAGACACTGGATATACAAATCCTGACCACAGTCCCTGGCCAGAAAACCACAGTGGAAAACATGTGTAAAGCAATATTTGCACTCCTCCAAACTGATGTGGAATCCATTAAAGGTCTTGTGCAGGTGCAAAATATGGGCCACACCTCAGAACCTGTAATACAGCCATTCCATGAACACTGCCAGGAATGCTTGGATTATGCAATCCTAAATTAAAACAAGACACAATGCCATACACGCAGGCATCTGGCATGGTGGACACCAGCCATAACCAAACCATGCAAGAGAATGAGGAGGCTACTACATGATAGAGCAAACATAAACAATGAAGTAATCACTGATCAGTAGTATGGCAATAAAATCTGTCCACACATACAATCCACTAAGGCCAGCCACAACAAGTTGAATGTGTGAATCCTGAGGCAATGTTACACCTGCCCCAAGTACACAGACAACCCCCAACTCCACCCAAGAAATACAAATATATGTGAGAGATGCAACCATCTATCCAAACTGGAGGCTGAGCTCCCTCAACTCAGTACTCCCAAAACTAGTCAGGAGGAGAAGGTAACCACACACACCACAAACACAGTCCCACGTAGACCTATCACAACTGCAAACCAAACACATAAACACAGAAAAACATTCCCGGAGGCACAAATTACAAACACAGCACACCAACAGAGGCCTCTAAAGCAGACACCCAATCAAACAACCTCCAAACATAGCACATGCAACACATAGTACACAAAGCTGGTGTGCCAAACAGTCACAGGCCAGAAGGAGAAACAACATGCCTGATACAGTTGTAATAGGTGACTCCATAGTCAGACACACTGCTGTCCCACACACCAGACTGAACAAAGGAAAGGGTACAGTAAGCTGCCTCTAGGCTGCCACAATATGCCACATAACAGAAGTATGCAGGTCGCTCCAAAGCAAGTAGAAATATGATGCAGTCATAGTACATGCTGGTGTGAATGTCCTGAGATGTACCTCCCTAGACTACATGAAAAGAGACATAGATGAGCTCTCTGATTATGTAGTCCAGGCCGGTATGACACTCACCGTTTGCAGCATCCCACCCTTACCAAGAATAATGCCACAGTACGAACACGGAATGATCAGTCATAGCAAGTGGCACACTTAATGGTGTCATTCCAAGGGGATCCAATGTCTGTCTGCTTGGGATGTCATGCTTGACAAGCCACGCAGCTGTTCTTGGGATGGCTTGCACCTGTTACCCCTGGGCGTCTGGATATTGGATAAAGCCTTTGCCACCAACATAGAGCCTTTTGTAGGCAAGGCTGAAAAGACTAACCCACCACCCTAGAAAACATAAGTGGAAAGAAACATAAGGGTAATGCTGACCAATGCCAGATGTGTAAACCCCAATATGCATGCTCCCAAGGCCATCCCCAGTACGGAGAACATTGATGTCTGTGCAGTGACAGAAACCTGCTGCAAGCCTCCTGACAGCACACCAGCACTACCAGGTTATACCACATATCATGTGTCATGGCCCCAAAACCTGGAACAAAACATAAAAGGAGGGTGAGTATCCATATTCAGCACAGACACCCATACGTCCAGGTAACTGACAATGCACAAGGCATTGGAGTCCACCCATGTGCAACTAACTGTAGGCAAGACTGCTGTACAGTCTGTAGCATGCTACAGACCACACTCTCACACACAGGAACCCCACCCAGCCATCCTGAAGACACAGGACAGTATGAATGTCCCACCAAATACCAAACAAGGTACCACAAATTACCACATAGGTGGTAAACCATTATGTATGGAAGGAGTAATCAGGGACCTAGGGACACAAGTGGACAGTAACCTGTTATGTGACACCCACATTGCCAATGTGGCTAGGAAGACTGTCTACATTTGACACCGTATCAGGAAAGGATTCACATCTACGTCAACAGAGGTCATTGTGCCCCTATACTGTTCTCTTATCACACCCATAATCTAGTACAATGCCTCATATGGGATGTACCTTACCTGACACCTGCAGCAGTTAGAAAGACCTCAAAGGTACCTCACCAAGAGGATAAAGGGTCTCAAATATATGTCATATGCTGCCTGGCTGTAGACACCCCAGCTGAATGCAGTCACATACTGCCTACACAGAGGCATTGCATACCTGTTGTAGAAGGCCATGCCCAACACAGGAGTAATGGACATGCTCCACCCCAGAAAACTCAAAGCCATCAGAGCTGTGAGAGTGAGAGATGTCAACCTCAACAAATAATGACATAGGATGTGCTGGTGGGACAGATACATAATCCAGAGGCTCCCCACCCTGGACCAGAATCCCACTCCATGTTAGGCAGAGCCCCTCACTGACACTCTTCAACAGGAATCTTGCCAAGTGGATGGATGATTGTAGAGTTACACTGGGGGTCCTCACTGTGTCATGTCCAGACAGAGGCACAGCAAAGCAAATCATAAATGGCCATAATATTCACATAGCAAGGGGTGGCAAAAGCCACACACACTCTGGCTAGGCTAACAAATGCCCTAGGGTGGATAGCCTAGTATGAACCTATGAACCTATGAAGATACAAATTGTACAGGACACTAAGGATAATCCCAAGGCTTTCACAACTGATGGTAGGAACCGTGTTGGGAATTCACAGATATGCTCTGAATCACACAAATATCACAAACACACACACATATTGCCAACATACATCCTGACAGGTGCAGTGCAACACCCCCCCCCCCCAGAATGCAGAATATCTATCCCAGCAGACTGCTGGCCCCCTGACATTGCAGAATGCTGAGGTAACAGCCAGCATCTACAAAGCAAAACATACAGCAGCAATGGTATGAGATGGTGTCCTGGGCTGAGTGCAACATGGACTCCAAGATGAATGGAATGCCAAATCACACTACTGCTCAATGTCAGCCTTACCACAGAATATGTACCCAAAGAGCAGTGTACAACAACAGTGGTCCTTCTCAACAAAGGTGTTGCCTGAATGGATACTGAAAACTACTACCCCAGAATCCTGAGAAGCTCAGTCTGCACAGCTATGGAAGGGATCAGCATGTACCACAGACATAAAGAAATTGGGGACCTACTGACACCGGACCCTACCCAGTGTGGCTTTCTTAAGTGCAGATCCTGCCCCTAAACATGTTTGACTCAATTGAAACAGTCATTAAGGTCATTGATGACGGCAATGTGGTCCACACAGCGTAGCTGGACCTTGCAAAGGCTTCTATACAATACCCTATGTGTTCATTATAGATAAGCTCACCAGCTTAAATATAAACCCATATGTCAGTAGTGGGGTTGCAAGCCAGACCAAGGACAGAACAGACATGCTCAGACATGCTGCAGCCATGTCAGACTACAAACCAGATATAACTGGCATCCCACAAGGCTTGGTCCTGGGATCTCCCTCGTCTGGTATATATGTCCCATAGGTACAGGCAAACATGGAAGGACTGTGTCTGAACATGTTTGCAGAGGACTACAAACTGCTCAACACATATGATCCACCAGATGACACAAGCATCCCAAAAAAGGGCCACATAGAAACAGACAACTGGTGCCATAGCCATGTCAGCAAGCTAATTGCAGAAAAGTGTATAGTCAACCCCCGTGGATATACAGTAAGTGCCCACCAGTTACCACATAGGTGTTAACCCATTATGTAGTTAACATGTAATGAGAGACCTGGGGACACAAGGTGATAGATATCCTGCATTGGACAAACATGTGCTGTAGTGTTTACAGAAACATACCATATACCCACCTAATCATGAAGGTTGTCAGATCTAGATAAGGGGAGGTCATTGTGGCTCTGCAGTCATCCTTCATCAGCGGTACAATTGACTACAATGGCCCCTGTGGGATGTACCTCAGCAGACACCTCCATCAACCGTAAAGTCCCCAACAGTACCTCACCAGGAGTATCAAAGAGCTTGCACAGATGCCGTGTGTTGCCTGTGTTGCTGGTATCAATAAACATGCTGCACCTTGTACAATCTGAATGGCAGTGAGCTATGCACATGAGAGACCTGAACCCCAGCACTGACTTACATAGGACAAGCTGTACTGCATGATCCATAACACAGAAGCCACCCCCACCCATGAGTGAACTCCCAGTACAGGCTACCCATAGAGTCACTTATCAATTTTCCTCAATAGGAATCTTGATGAGTGGATGGGAGATGGTAGCTTTATCCTGGGTATCACTGTCATGTCACAGGTAGACAGAGGCACAGTATACTAACCATGACATATGTCATGGCAAACTCCACTTACAATGTGTGTTGAAGGATAAACACACTCTCCAACTAGCATTAGACATGGACTAGGGCACATCGCTAGTGTTTGCAAATGTACACCTATGTTGTGGAATACACTACCAATGTTGGACAAGCCTGGTTTAAGTAGTTCATATCTGAACAGAATGCAACATGGTCAGATGTACACAACTGGCCCCTAACCAGGCTGTTGTGCTCACTATCGAAATGTAAAGCAGTGATAGCACTAAAGCCCAGGATACTGTCCACCACAGTCAAAGTACTACCAGTACACTACACAGTACTACAGTGTTAGGTCAGTGTGAAAGGATGTTGACAACTGTATGCAAAGTATCCCATGCAAACACTGCAGGCACAGTATAATCCTGTTGTGTTCACACACAAAGCAGTTGTACAGTAACTACACAACATGACACACAACACACAACCATAAACGGGTGATATTTGTTGAAGTTCACACTCATCCACAAATGTGGTGGGCTGCAGAGTCCAACATATGGAATGCTCACACTGGGCATGCTCACACACTTTGATAAATGAGACATATGTCAGACAACATGCCATGGGAAGGCTGAACTGGGCATGCTCACACACTTAGGCCAAATCTCAGTTTAGCAGTTGGACACACATATCTGGTATTTTACGTGTTATTCCAGGAACCAACCACATTACAGCAGTCTGCCCAGTGCACACAGTTAAATGACTACAGAGACATACGTGATATAGTGGATCCCTCCCATATGCAAACATCTTCCACAGATGCACAAGTTGTTCATACAAACAGGGAATGCTATGGCAATAAAGATGTGCAAACAGTCTATCAGCAACAAATAATGTGCATTTGACAATTAAACATATGGGTGTAGAGGTCAACACTAGGCTGTTTGCCCTAGGGAATGACAGCTTAGCCAGAGTGTGCTTGGCGTCTGCCTCCCCACAGGATGCACATTCCCCTTTCTAAACACCGATGATGTCAGCACCCTATAAGTACAGCAGGAGAAAAGAAACCTCTTAATAATGCGAATAGCGTGCTCTGCTAATGTGTCTGTCACAAGTGTCATAACATAGTTAGACAGGGGTTTGAATCCTGCAAATGTTCAGTGTGTGTGTGTAAGTCTGTGGGAGAGAAATGTCACTTTTGGCAACTGGGAAAACACACTACAGGATGCACATTCCCCTTTCTAAACACCGATGATGTCAGCACTCTATAAGTATAGCAGGAGAAGGGAAATCTCCCAATAATGTGAATAGCGCACTCCGCTAATGCGTCCGTCTCCAATGTCATAACATAGTTATGTAGGGGTTTGAATCCTGCAAATGGCAAGTGTGTGTGTTTGTCAGAGGGGGCTTAGTGTGTGTGTGTGAGGGAAATGTCCCTTTTGGCAACTAGGAGAACAGACTACAGGATGCACATTCCCCTTTCTAAACACCGATGATGTCAGCACTCTATAAGTATAGCAGGAGAAGGGAAACCTCCCAGTAATGCAAATAGCATGCTCTGCTAATGCATCCATCTCAAGTGTCATAACATAGTTAAGTAGGGGTTTGAATCCTGCAAATGGCAAGTGTGTGTGTTTGGCTGAGGGGGGTTAGTGTGTGTGTGAGAGAAATGTCCATTTTGGCAACTAGGAGAACAGACTACAGGATGCACATTCCCCTTTCTAAACACCGATGATGTCAGCACTCTATAAGTATAACAGGAGAAAAGAAACCTTCCAGTAATGTGAATAGCGCGCTCTGCTAATGTGTCCGTCTCAAGTGTCATAACATAGTTAGGTAGGGATTTGAATCCTGCAAATGGCAAGTGTGTGTGTTTGGCTGAGGGGGGTTAGTGTGTGTGCAATTGTGTGTAAGGGAAATGTCCCTTTTGGCAACTAGGAGAACAGACTACAGGATGCACATTCCCCTTTCTAAACACCGATGATGTCAGCACTCTATAAGTACAGCAAGAGAAGGGAAATGTTCCAGTAATGCAAATAGCACACTCTGCTAATGTGTCTCTCTTGAGTGTCATAACATAGTCAGATAGGGGTTTGAATCTGGCAACTGGCAAGTGTGTGTTTCTGGCTGAGGGGGGTTAGTGTGTGTGAGGAAAATGTCCCTTTTGGCAACTAGGTGAACAGACTACAGGATGCACATTTCCCTTTCTAAACACTGTTCAGCTGAAGGCCATGGCTCTGGCACAAGTTGTCTGTTTCTATGATGCCCCTTTGGAAGATGCTTGTGTTGGCTGGAGAGTCGATTATGGTGGCCAGTTCACAGTCATCTGCATATTTGGTCAGCCACAGTCCGTCCATGTTGGCCTGTACCTCCAATAAATATATACCAAACAAGAGAGGTCCCAGGACTGAGCCTTGCGGGACACAACTCGTAACTGGTTTGGAGTCTGGCATGGCTCCAGCAATTCTAACCATGTGGGTTCTGTCCTTGAGCCACTGTGCAATCCATCTAGTGACATAGGGGCTTATATTTAAGCTGGTGAGCTTCTCTAGAATGCCCAAGTGGGGTATTGTTGTGAAGGCTTTGCGAGGTCCAGGTAGGCTGTGTGAACCACCTTCCCTCATCAATGGCCTTGGTGACTGTTTCAAAGAAATCAACCAGGTTAAACCTGGTAGTGCTGGTGTGCTCTCAGTAGCCCTGAACCAGGCATCTGTTACTACACAGATATCGATGTTCTCCATGCCAAGGAGAGTTTTGGGTGCATGCATCTGGAGGTTTAGACTTCTGGCGTTGGGTAGCATTACTCTTAGTTTCTTATCCCTTGTGATACCTATGAAGGTGGGTTTGTCATTTGAGCCTTGCCTAACATAGGCACTATGGGGGTAGCAAGAGCCTTTGCCAATATCTGAAAGCCCAGGGGTGACAGGTGCAGGCCGTCCCTAGCGAAGCAGGTAGTTCAACAGAAGATGAATATGTGAAGGTGTAGTGCCTGTGATTAGTTAGCAGTAGCAAATATGACTGCTCACGTGGACACATGCCAGGTAAGTCATATACACTGTGTCACAGGCAATGTACATGTGAACAGGACAAACAGTGACATCCTGTCAAGTGGGACATGGACATACATATAGTAAGTTATGCAGATGGCACTAGGAGTCCACAGAAGCTCTATAACTATGCATTGCAGGTGTGATCAGTATTCCAGGGTAATTGCAAGCAAACATGCATGCAAACAAAGCTACAGTAAACAGGGCTGCATGTAGTCCATTGTACAACAAACAAGCTGTACCACTTCCAGTAGGTAACACTGCAAATATGCAGGCACTATGCACATGTACATGGAAATACACGGGTCAGATGGCTAGGGTCCAGTCTCAGCACACAAGTGTACAGACCATGTACTGTCAGGATGTACAATAACTGGATGGAAACCCATGTGCTCATACCTGCAGTAATACACATGTCAAATAACAGACACTGAGCCTTCACTCAGTGGTTCCATACTTAGTAGGATGTATGCTACCTGGCCTGCCACCACAGTATCCCTGACATATATGGGGACTCTCCCTCCTGTGACAGTTAGTTTTGTGTGTTGGGGCTGTCTAGCATGGTATGAGATGTGAGCATGCAGTGCTAGGGTGCTCCTGTGTGTCCTGTACCAGTCGTGTAGTACTGCACACATATCAACATCCTCAAACATCTGCATTGCAGAGTCCAGTGTGGGCAACATGCCACTTGCAATTTACATGTCCATCATTGTATTACTACATTCATTACCTTATCCCCTGTGCTACCTATGTATGTAGCCTTCTGTTGACATCATTACCACCAGTATGCCAACATGTGCAGATGATACACTATGGTAGTTACCATGGGTGTAGACAACAGTACATGACAATCACACACTTACTGCATCAGGCATGCTGTGATATACCCACAATTAATTCAGCACACAGTACTGTTAACAACATGATACTATTACTACACATCTATGTGGTCACCCTGTGCATCAGCAACATGTTAACCTGTACCTGCACAGTTGTTACAGATTGCAGGAGGTGGCACAGTTTCATCATATGCACAGGGTGTGAACGTGGTATGCCTGAGTCAGCCACTGATACCACCGATTGACATGTATGTGTATGTGTGTTGGTGAGGGACAGCAGTAGAAGGTGGGGCAATGTTGATGCAGTGTGTGCGTGTATGCGGTAGCCCTAGGTGTTGTCAATTTGCATGTGTGTATGGATGCACACAGTTCCACCTCATGGCTGCCATATACTGGTGTTTGTGGACAGCCACAGACTGTACATGCCAGGTCATACAGATCAGTGTCTCTGGCCACGGACACGGTACCTGTGCCTTGCAGGGGTGCTACGGACCGTATCCGGTACCAACCCAGACTGGGTACTGTCATCAGAAGCAGGTGTTCGTTGACTGGACACAGATCCCTGTCGGGCCTGGCCAGAGCCACGTGCACGTGGTCTCCTGGGGCGGTCTGATGACAGCACAGACCCAGCATTGCTGGGGCTGCTGCTGGCACTACGGGGGTGGCCATGGCCCTGTTGTCATCCGCGATGACTGCCAGCTGCTGCTGTTGCTGGCATACGGCCACGTCGAAGCCTCAACCACCCACCATCGCCCTGGCTCATGGACATGTAGTTATGGAACTGGTCTAATATGTCCCCACAATGTCTGTCTATGACATTGGTGAAATCACGGATGGCAGCCGCAATGTCACGCATACTGTCAGTCATGGCTGTGCGACATGCTGTCAGCTCCCTCAGACCCTGTCTGGTGTACCATTCCATACGTGACTGTGCCTGCATGACAGCCCGAAACATTGCTGAGGTTGTAAGACCTCTGTGGGAACGTCTGACAGGGGCAGTGCGCCCACGGATGCTCCCACGAGAACCCCTGGACATCTGTCTGTGTGGTACCATCTCTGGGCCATGCCCATGGCTGCTGTGTGGGGAGGCATGCGCCACAGATACCACATTACCCTGGTTAATGCCCACTGTATGCTGTCCATCACCTAGGGACATTGGTGACAAAGGGTGTATTGGCAGGATAACTGTGCGCATTGATGGGGTCGACAGCTGTGCACTGTCAATCGGCTGACCAATGGCAGACCCTGGCATACCTTCCTGTGCCATTACACAGATGTCATCATTATCAGTACCCACGGCACCTGATTCAGGTTCCCTGCTACATGACACCAGAGCAGCACCAGAACCTGTGGGAGGGAAACAGGAAACACAGTTTACAATGTCTACACATTACCAGTGATGCACACATGCACACATGCACAGGTGCACACATGCACAGGTGCACACATGCACACATGCACACATGCACAGGTGCACACATGCACACATGCACACATGCACACATGCACAGGTGCACACATGCACACATGCACAGGTGCACACATGCACACATGCACATATGCACATGTGCACAGGTGCACACGTGCACAGGTGCACACATGCACAGGTGCACACATGCACACATGCACACATGCACAGGTGCACACATGCACAGGTGTACACATGCACACATGCACATGTGCACAGGTGCACACATGCACAGGTGCACACATGCACACATGCACACATGCACAGGTGCACATGTGCACACATGCGCGCGTGCACACATGCACAGGTGCACACATGCACACATGCACACATGCACACATGCACAGGTGCACACATGCACACATGCACACATGCACAGGTGCACATGTGCACACATGTGCGCGTGCACACATGCACAGGTGCACACATGCACACATGCACACATGCACACATGCACAGGTGCACACATGCACACATGCACAGGTGCACACATGCACACATGCACATATGCACATGTGCACAGGTGCACACATGCACACATGCACACATGCACAGGTGCACACATGCACAGGTGTACACATGCACACATGCACACATGCACATGTGCACAGGTGCACACATGCACAGGTGCACACATGCACACATGCGCACATGCACAGGTGCACACATGCACATGTGCACAGGTGCACACATGCACAGGTGCACACATGCACACATGCACATATGCACACATGCACAAGTGCACAGGTGCACACATGCACATGTGCACACATGCACACATGCACAGGTGCACATGTGCACACATGCACACATGCACACAGTTTCACACAATTGTACAGCACTCAGTATGCGTGATATCAACACACAGACACAGACACACCTACATGCATACAAAGAGCACTACTAAGTGAGCCAAATAGTACTATTACTATCAAAACTATTACATGAATTGTTAATACACACTCACCAGCATGGATAGGCTGCATTGCTGTTATACCAGAGGGACCTGCAGACGTGAAGAAACTAATGTCAGTGGGCACAACTGTGCCATTGTTACTGAGTATGATACAGGTCAGTAGTACAACAGTCGCCTTTCACAGGTCAGCTGCTAATATTGAGGATATCACACTTGCACATTAAATACTATGGTGACAGCTACAAACCAAGGACACACCTCACACATGCATTAACTACCAGTGTACACAACAGTCAACTATACATATGGCATATTACCTGCACATTCACTGGCTTGCTGCTGCGTGGCTCCAGCCTCCATCATAATGCATGCCTGCTGCTGTTGTTGTTGCTGGCGGACTGGAGCCACTACACTCATGAGTAGTCCCTCCAGTCTGGTGAGTGGGGGATGTGTAGCCACCCCACCACCTGTGGCGATCTGTTGCCTGTGGATATCCGACGCACGCTGACGGACATGTCTGATTAAATCACTGCAGTGATGTCGTACCTGCTCATATGTCCTATTATGTGTGCCTATGTCATTTACCCGACGGACAAGGTCTTTCCACAGTGCAGCCCTCTCCTGCTGATTCTGGCTGGTGCGGGAAAAGAGTATTGCATAATCCCGCACCAGGCTCTCGTGTATCTCCTCATCCTCAGCTGTGGAGTAAGTGGGATTCCGTGGGTGGGCCATGTACCTGAGAAAGAAAATAACCTGACATCAGCAATATATGTCAGCAGAATTTGGCACACATACTACACATGCTACTCGACTGTTATGATACAACATATCTCACATATATAGCATCTGTCTGTCTATTGGTGGATACACATGTAAATGGCCAGGTATCAGTGCTCAGCCAGCAACTGTGCAACAGTACCTGGCACACTCCATACGACATACTACCAAACCCCAGCAGTCAGAACACTGATTCAGGTCAAGAGCACCTCCTCACTCTGGGGTTTGTATCTAGGTACTGTATGGCCTACATCATCAACTACTGTGAGCTGACCACACACTGATTGCCCTGGATATACATATCCCACCTCCACCACCAGCACAAACGACTATAGTGAATAACATTACAGATGCAAACTTTACACTTTGTAACAGTGACATGGTATCCTTTCAGCCCACTGGGCCAGTGGCAGATACAACCCACAATGCTGACCCCTACACAATTGCTTTCTACAGACATCTCCAAGAATGCATGGATCATGCAATCCCATATATGACCAAGACACTCTCCACAAAGGGAAAGCATCCTGTCTGGTGGACCCCAGCCATAGACAGATTGTATTACAGAAGATGGAAGCTACTGCAAGACAGAGCATAATTCCGTAAAGGGAGGGCATGTCTGAGCAGCACTAGTAAGGATCTATTTTCCATCATACAAACATCCATGGGCAACTTTGAGAGGGAAATCAAGAGGGACACTACAGATAACCAGAAGGCCTTCTTCAGTTATGTTAGCAACCTGGTCAGGATCCATCCTCTATGCCCATAGTTAGTACACAACAACAAATTTTTCACTGACACCACATATATTGACAACATTGTGGCAGACAGGTTCAGTGCACGTGTCACCCTGCCCTCTCCCCCAAAATAAGACATAGTTATCCCAGCTGACTGTAACCTCCCTGTCATCACAGATGTCCAGGTGAGAGCCACCCTCAGGACAGCAGAATACACAACATGAATGGGACCTGATGGTATCCCCAGTTGCATGCTACATAAACTCTGACAGGAGCTAAACACACATATAGAAGTGCTAGGTAACACTAGCCTGACTACAGAATATGTACCTGTACACTGGTGCACAGCAGCAGTTGTTCCACTCCACGAAGGAGGCACCTCAACATACCAATACAATACAACACAATACATTACATTACAATACAATACTATACAATATGCTATTGCCCCTGGGACTACAGCAGCGTACTCTTCTGCTACCCTGACCATTGTGACACATGTGCTGTGATGGTACCTGCTGCTGTCACACAGTTACACAGGGTGACTCATATGGCATATTACCTATCTGACTAACATTCAGCAGGGGTATGTGTGACATGTACTCATGGGGAGTCTTGCTTCTTAACACTGTGTGGTTTATTGCAGGGTATGTCTTATCTGTGGGTAGGTACTTTTACCTCCACATGTGCACTCTATTACAGTGGCATGGATGACACACACCAGTCATTTAGGTTGTGGATGGTGTGAGGTGTTACTATGGTTGTTGGACATCTGTCATGGGTGTGACTTACATATGTATATCTGGGAGTGGTAACCTCTATGTGGGTAGTATATGTGTACTCTGTGGTGTTGTCAGTCACTGTGCATTGGTAATGTGTTTGCGTGCATTGTCACAGTGTTGTACATGTCACTGTGTCCTTCTCCATATCTGTAGCTGTCATGTGAGGTCCATACCATGGCATCCATTATGTGGTGTGGAGGGGTACACCGACCTACATTTCCATAGCTGACACACCATGTTCGCTGACACATACCATGTGCAGGTATTCCAGGGATAGTGTGCCACTGTGAATATCATTGGGGCCACTATTGTACACATTTATGACCCTGTTCACCCCTGACACATGCAGTGGTGGGCAGCCAATCACATATCTGGTGGTTACTGGTGTAGGTGATTTGGAATGTGGTATGGTACTCTGGTTTTGACACTGGTGTTCACTCCATGCCTTTGTCACCAGGCACCTGTTGCAATACATCTGTACACATGTGCCTCACTCAGAATTTATATACATCTCTCTCTCTCTCTCTCTATATATATATATATATATATATATATATATATGTATATAGATATATCTATATGTATATATATATATATATATATATATATATATATATATATATATATATATATATATATATATATATATATATATATATACATATATATATATATATATATATATATATATATATATATATGTCTGTATACATATACACATATATATATATTGTTGTACATATATTGCTATAGATGTGGAGGGGGGGACACAGTGGGGGGTGAGAGTGACAGAGGGGGTGGGACAGGGTGTGTTGAAGGTCGTCATATACAGTCATACCTGTACATAGTCAGATCAGTCTGACTATGTATATGTATCTACATATATCTATATCTGTATGTGTGCATTACATATATATGTTTGTACAATATTCTATCTACATCTGTCTATGTATTCCTACATCTCTCTCTCTATGTATGTAGACATATATGCATATCATATATATATATATATATATATATATATATATATATATATATATATATATATATATATGTACACACATACATATGTTGACATACATACGTATCCATATGATAGACAGGTATATCAACATGTTTGTCTACCATACTGTATACACACACTAACATACTGCTAAACATACATAACTGTGAAACCTACTTTGTACATTTCACTACAACCTACAGTCAACCTACATTGATATGTGCACATAGATGCTCTCACATAAAAATGTATGTACAGCCTTCACTGATAGTTGCTGTATGTCCCCTGCCCTTTACACATCTTCATATACATATGGATACAGACCAATGACACATATGGAGGGTTCACAGTATGTAGACCTTTATAGTATTACTTTACATTACCTGTGTTTGTCACAGCTGCTTGTGTTCATAGGTTCATAGGTTCATACTAGGCTATCTGCCCGAGGGCATTTACAAGCCTAGCCCATCGTTTTGTGGCTTACGCCACCCCTTTAGTATGGGGAACTATACCCATTATTTTGCTGTGCCTCTGTCGAGCAGTGACACTGAGGTAATCCCTGGGGTATATCTGCGATCTCCCATCCATTGGTCAAGATTTCTCTTGAACAAGGCCAGAGAGGTGCCCTGCCTCACATGTACCGGGATTTTGTTCCACAGCATAGGGAGTCTTTGGGTGATGAATCTATCCCTCCAGCACGTCCTATTAATCGCCGTGTCAAGGTTTAAGTCTCCCGCCCTTGTGGCTCTGATGGATCTAGATTTTTTGAGGTGAAGCATATTCATCAAATCTGGGTTTGACATGGCCTTGTATGTTAGGCAAAGGTCACCTCTGAGCAAGCGGTAAGCGACTGAATAGAGCTGGAGTTCTTTCAGTCGGGCAGCATAGGACAGATTTTTGAGACCCTTTATCCTTTTGGTGAGGAACTTTGTGGCCTCTCCAGCTGCTGCAAGTGTCGGGTCAGATACATTCGAATGGGGCATTGTACTCAATCATTGGTCTGATGAGTGATGAGTAAAGGGAGACTATGACCTCCCTTGATCTAGATGAGAATCCCTTCATGATAAGGTGGGCAATGTAGAAGGTCTTCCTAACTACTTTAGCTACATGGGTGTCGAATGACAGACTACTATCAACCTGGGTCCCCAGGTCCCTGATAACTTCTTCTGTGCTCAGTGGATTGCCACCTATTTGGTAGCTAGGGGTAACCTTGTTTTTCCCAAGGGTATGACTATGCATTTTTGGCATTTAACTTTAGGCCATGGCTCTGGCACCAGTTATCCGCTTCTGTGAGACCCTTCTGAAGGATATCTGTGTCAGATGTGTTCTACTATGGCGCCCAGTTTGCAGTCATCTGCAAACTTAGTCAGCCATAACCCTCCTGTGTTTGCTTGTACTGAAAAGTAGATGCCAAACAAGAGTGGGCCCAGGACTGAGCCCTGTGGGACACCACTTGTGACAGGCTTTGAGTCTGACATGGCGCCAGCAACTCTGACCCTGTGGGTTCTGTCACTCAGCCAGTTTGCAACCCATCTTGTGATGTATGGGTTGACATTTAAGCTGATGAGTTTTTCAATGATACCCGAGTGGGTATTGTATCAAGGCCTTAGCCAGATCGAGGTAGGCTGTATGGACTGCCTTTCCCTCATCAATGGCTTTGGTGACTGTTTCGAAAAAGTCAACCAAGTTTAAAAGGCATGATCTGCCTTTGACAAAGCCAAACTGGGTTGGATCCAAAGTCTGCAAATTCTATATGTCTTTATTTATGAGGTCCATTATGATCCTCTCCATGGCTTTGCAGATAAGGCTTGTCAAGCTAATGGGCCGGTAATTTCCAGGGTCGGTGGAGGCACCGCCTTTGTGAAGTGGTACCACAGTTGCAGTGCGCCACTCCCTGGGTATGTATCCAGAGGTAAGACTTTGATTAAACAGCTGTCCTAGCTGTGGGTTTAATTCCTCATTGAGTTCATGGAGCACACAGCTGGGGACACCATCAGGTCCCATGGATGCTGTGTTTTTTGCTTTGGAGAGAGCAGTTCTCACTTGGGCGCTGGAGATGTTTGGGGCTGCAATCGTTTGGTATAGATATCTCTCCTTTGGGAAGTTTGCACTGAACCTGTCAGCCAGTATGTTGGCAATGTCTGTAGGATCAGTAATCTTCACATCATTTTGAACTAGCTCTGAGCATATCTGGGAGTTTCCTCCCAGGTTTCTAACATAGCTAAAGAAGGCCTTATGATTGTCTTTTGAGTCTTTAGCTATTTTTCTCGAAATTTGCTTTGGATGATTTTATGAGAGCTCTTAGTTTTTTACTTATAGTGATCAAGGGTGTCTTACCTTTTAAGGATTTTGCTCTATCTTGTAGTAGCTTCCTCCTTTTGTTGTAGAGTTTGTTTATGGCTGGGGTCCACCAGACTGGACGCTTGCCTTTGGTACAAAGAGTCTTTGTTTTGCTTGGGATTGCCTTATCCATGCAGTCCTGCAGGTGCTGGTAGAAGGCATTTGTAAGTGATTCAGCGGCTTGAGTACTGTTTTCCAGCTCGGGGCCTTAAAGGAGACCACACTAGTCTTTAGAAGTGTGAAGTCGGCTTTTGAGAAGTTCTTTACTGTGGTCTTTTTATTTCAGGTGGGGTGGGATGAGGACCTCCAGCGAGATTAGTTTGTGGTCTGATCTCACAAGTGAGGGTACACCTCCGTGTTGAACATTGTGCTCCCATGTTCGTGATGATGAGATCAAGTATGTTATCTCCTCTTGTGGGATGGTGACTAGTTGTTCCATGGCATTTGAGTTTATGAATTCCAGGAACTTTTGGGCTAGGGTGTTTGGGCTTGAGTAGTGTTCCCAGTCTATATTAGGGTAATTAAAGTCACCTAGTATGATGGTGTTTGGTGATACATTTATCCTCTAGTGTTTTCAGGAAGGCCATGTGAGGTTCCTGAGTTTGTGAGGGTGGCCTGTAACATGCTACAATTTGCAGAGCAGTCTTGCCTATGGTTAATTGCACCTGGATGGTCTCCGATGCATCGTGCGTTGCCACCAGTCTTGAGGTGTGGGTGTCCTTGATGAATATGGATACCCCCTCCTTTCTTGGTATTGTCCGGATTTTGGGGCCGGAACGCATGATATGAGGTAAAACCTGATAGCTGGGGTGCTCTCAGGAGCCTTGAACCAGGTTTCTGTCACAGCACAGACATCGATGTTCTCCATACTGAGAAGGGCCTCGAGTGCATGCATTTTGAGATTTAGACTTCTGGCATTGAGCAGCATTACCCTTAGTTTTTTCCTTTTTGTGTTCTAGGGTGGTAGGTTTAGAATTTGAGCCTTGCCTAAAAAGGCACTATGGGGTGGCAAGAGCCTTTGCCAATATCCGAATCCCAGGGTGACAGGTGCAAGCCGTCCCTTGTGAAGCAGCGTGGCTTGTCCAGCATGTCATCCCAGGCAGACAGACACTGGATCCCCTTTGAATGACACCAGTGTTTAAGCCAATTGTTAAAGCTGATCATCTTATCTCTGTATTGTGGCATCATTCTTGGTGAAGGTAGGATACTGCTCAAGGTCAGGGTCATACCTGCCTGGGCTACATAATCAGAGAGCTCCTCAATGTCTCTTTCATGTAGTCCAAGGAGGTACGCCTCAGGTCGCTTACACCAGCATGGACAATGACTGAGTCATATTTGCACCTGCTGTTGAGAGACCTGAGTGCTTGCTATGTGGCGGATTCTAGCGCCCGACAGGCAGCTTACTGTGACCTTCTCCTTACTCAGTCTGGTGAGCGGACGCCAGTGTGTCTGACTATGGAGTCACCAATGACTAGTGTGTCTGGCATTGTGTTTGGCCTTAAGGGCTGTGACTGTTTGACACTCTGACTGTGAGGTCTATGTGTTGCAGGTGTTGTGTTCTGAGGTGGTGGTTGTTTGGGTGTCTGCTTTGGTGGCCTCTGCTGTTTTGGTAGATTTTTGATCAGAGCCTCCGAGTATGTCTTTGTGTGTTTATGTGTATGATTTGAGGTTGTAATGGTACTATGTGAGACTGGGTCTATAGTGTGTGTGGTAACCTTCTCCTCCTGACTGGTCTTGCCAGTCCTATGTTGAGAGAGCTCAGCCTCCAGTTTGGCCGTATAGTTGCATCTCTCGCATGTATTTGTGTTTTGTGGGAGGAGGAGAGGGTTGTCTGTGTACATGAGGCAATTGTAACATTGCCTCAATATTCCCAGGTTCACCAGCTGAGCAGGAGAGGACACTAGCAACTGATCCCTCGACATGCTAGAAGGAATAGACAAAAAAAACTTTAAAAAAGATTCCAGGGGATGTGGGTGACCGAGAAATGGGGGGTTGCCTTTTTGGGGTACTATCTATGACAAGAGTGCTGTATCAAGGTAATAAGTACTGTAGGAGCAAGTGCTACGTTTAACAGATAGAGAATAGTCTACTTGGAGTCAAGTAGAGATGATCTTTTTAATTATAGGATACGCTGATTAGATCAGTAGTATAGTTCGAGGAAGGTAGTTTTAAGGGAAAATTTGAAGAGTGGACTTTAGGTAGCCCAAATAGTTTAAACCTGCTTAACCGGAGCTGCCCTAGTGTGCAACAGTGGCAACTCCTGTGCAACAGTGGCAACTCCGCGCTAAATCGCGCTAATGCGCGCTAAAGCGTGCTTTATAGCAGGGGGCTGGAAAAGACAGGAAATGATATAGCATTTCTGGTTCTCTGTCCTGCTGCTCCACTTCCCAGTTGTCAGCTTTCAGGTGGCTGTTGCTGAACAATTTGTTTGTGTCTGCTTAATTGCAATTTTCTCTGTCTCTGTCTCTGTCTCTCTCTATTTCTCTCTCTGTCTGTCTCTCACGTCCTTCTCAGGGTGCAATGAAAGTATTGCATGTGTGGACTGGGAGTACAGCATACTTTTGTAGGTATCTGCATATGCCCATGTGATGGCCTCTGCACCAATTGTTAGCCAGCATTTGCTAATTGCATGCAGCCAGTTGTGTACTGATTGCAGTTCTCACTGTGATTTCAGAACAGTGCTATAAAAAGGTATGTGAGATAGGCGTAGCCCTTTCAGATTTTAAGGGCAGGGACCATGCTGTTATGCTATGGACAATGTTCTGTGAGTGTAAAGGTTGGTATCTCTCTCATATTTCCAGGTGTGTTGTAGATTAACATTCCTCCATTCATTTCTCCAGTTTCCTGTACTAACTGTGTATGTACACTGACACCTACAACTACTGCTACTGTTAATGTGTGTGTGTGTGTGTGTGTGCTTTCCTTTCACTTTTGCTTGCACTTTGTTGCTAAGGCTTCAATATTTGCCCTTTACAGTCACTACTTGTATGCCTGCTAGGTGTCCTGACTGTAGTGTGCTGCTGTAGCTTTTCTATTTTCCATGTACATTCACACCTTGGAATGCTTGCTATATCTGCTAGGGTGTTACAGCATGCAGTGTGGTCTGGCCATGGTGTGGGCCTTGACATCTATTAGGGTATTTGAGTATGCTGCTGAGCAGGCCCCAGAGACTTTCAGGTTCATCTGTTATCTGCCTCATGGAATGGTACATATCAGTGGGGTACACCCATTAAAATGTCTGGTATGCTGCAGTTGTGACTGTGGGTTAGCATGAGCATATGTATTACTACACTTTTTCTGCCATGCAAGTGGTGAATACTTTCAGGACTCCATAGTTACCATTGCATGTGTTACACCTTTCTGCCTACTGTTTGTACATTTCACATGGAGTCTGTGGGTCATCCCTGTAAGCCATTCACTGTTGCTATGTCTAGGCTCTTAACTATTCAAATATGGTGGTGTCAGACCCGTCATGTGTACAGATATTTGCAGGTTGTCCACATTTCTGCCTCATATTTTGGTCAATATCTCATGCACACCTTTTTCTGGCAAATCACTCTGGGCTCAAGTCAGAATATGGTGACAAACATTCAGGTTTCAGACTTCATACCCTTCCAAACATCCCACAAAATGCAGACCCTGTTATTCTCTGACCTGTCTGCGTTTGTTGTAACATTATTTGTAATGTGTCCCTGGTTTTGGGCCTTTGCTCCACATATTTTATTACTTGGTCCAGATGTGTTCCTGTAAGAGGTTGTGGGGTATGGGCAGTAATTATCCTGCTGTGAGTATGTGTGTGGCTTGCAAGGTGCTATAGTGACATTATTACCTACTAGCTACCAACTAGCATGGCTGTTTCTGTTCACACACTACTATTATGGAAATCCACTAGTTTTGATAGTAATTCTAAATGGCATGCTTTGTGTACTACACAACTATATTCCCTTTACATTCATTCCTACTATTACATGATATATTTATTTTAGCACAATGTTCTTGTGTAAGAGTCATGGCTTAGTGGTAAGTCATGCAGACTACTGTTTCCAAGGTCCTGGGTTCGACTGCCTGTGGGATTTTATTTTGCTTCTGAACTGACTACAAGACCTGTCAATCAAAGTGACTAAGGCACTTTTAAGCAGTTGTAACTGGTTAGTGCTGGTTTGCTGAGCTCACGCATGCACACTGTCGGTTAGCTCTGCGACACAAGCGCACACCCGCTACAACCACTTAACGGTGCTTACTCTGGCGCACACCCGCCTATTTTCTTTGAAAGAAAAGAAAATGGTGAGACAGGAAAGTGGTGAAAAATGGGTCACAAAGAGGGTAAGACAGTAGGGAAACAAGCTTGGGATGTGCAGGAGGGATGTAGGTAAGGCCCATAGCTGCCCATTTCTTCATCAGCAACAGCTGTGCATATGTATGTAATTTGGTGTGACATTTGAAACCTTCCACCCCTGAGAGAGGTGTCAGGACAACAATAATACTTGTTGTACAGCCAATTGTAATTGATAGGTTCCAGCAGACATGTAAAAGGAATGGGCAGCTATGTATGGGGCGTAATTTTTTGTGGGTACAGAGTGCCCTTTTTTTTTTTTCAGGTGAGAGTGGTATGTCAGGTGAAGGAAGTTGGTACAGCTGGGGAGGTAGGTTGGGTAGGTAAACAGACAAGACAAACAAGATGCATACAGGGGCGTGTATGACATGTGTGGGGGTTACACAATTGACAGGGATGGAGGTTTGATATCCAGAGCCCATGAGCCCACAGATGGCAACAGTGGAACTGATATCCCCACCCATAGGCAGTTGCCACTGTTCCTTCACTGCCCAGGACGGGCTGTGCTGGGGCTGTGTAGGCAGGGCAACAGGCATGCCCGTTAGTTGCACCACCCGTGCCTCGAGCTGGCATAGGGGCTCGAGAACAGAGTCCCGAATCCCCACGCACCACAGTCCGGACGCCACGGAGGGTGAGTGGTGGTTCTCCTCCAGCCACACTTGCAGGGGTGAGCCCCATCCTGCAGTGCTTCCACCCGCAGGTGGCACAGGGCCACCGGAGGAGGGTCCGACTCGGCACTAGTGCCAGGTGCACTCGCCAGCTGAGGTGGGAGAAGTGGGTCCGCTGGAACCCGCCTTCCTGTCATTCTATGTTTTGCATTATGTCATGACAGTTTGGGTTAGTGACATATAATAC
Source organism: Protopterus annectens (assembly GCF_019279795.1). Taxonomy (NCBI): domain Eukaryota; kingdom Metazoa; phylum Chordata; order Ceratodontiformes; family Protopteridae; genus Protopterus; species Protopterus annectens. Next base: position 1,374,598,269 of record NC_056731.1, read on the forward strand.
CATTCACAATTAGTTGTAACAGCATGCATTAGTATTCCCATTAACCAAACACCCAGATATTCACACCATTGAACAGCGGCATAACACATGCATAATTTGAACAGAAATACACAGTCCAACAACATGTAGGGTTAATTGATGGCAACAGGCCATCAGGTGTGGATGTATGAACAGGGCAGATGCATCAACGAACATGCAAATATATATGACCCAACAGGACAAACGTCCAGGGGTGTTAATTGTGATTGCACATACCATTTTCACATGGAATGGGTTATATGTGGTTATAGGGTGGGGTAAAGAAAGTAATATTAACACCTTCAATAACAATACATATGCTGTACATTTCTAATAGCTACAGTTATATACGCACTACTGTTCTAACTACAGTTTCCTATATGATAACTATTTCAACTTGGTGATAGGACTGTTACTGCAACATCAATATACATTTTATGGTTCTTCATACACATTCATATCTAGCTTTGTTCAGCTACATCATCCTGCTACATTTGCTTTATATAGCTGTAGACAAGTGTGGATGTTTGGTATATCAGACAATCATCCTATCTGCATATTGCAGACTGAGAGCAACATATCCAGATTTTGGGATACACATTCCAGATGCAGCAACACTTTGAACAGATTTTGCTGTTTGGTTTTGAATCTCACATGCATTTCATTCTGTCTTGACTGCAGTATACTTTATTCAGGGGTTATTACTACTGTATTGCTGGATTCATGACACTTTCTCACACTCTCTCACTTGCTTTCATTTTACTATTCAGGATGGTACTTACTTCTAGGCTTTATTGACATGTTTTACCTGTAGTTATTACAATCCTTTCCAGCAGTCTCACTTCTGTCATGTTTCAGTATTTCCACAGGATATATTTCACACATGTGATTTCATCATCTTCTGCAGCTATACTTTTCAGCCTGCTGCAGGTTGTGTACTATTTTCTTACAGGTAGGGCATTTTTATTTCAGAATATATGTCAGACAGTTTCATTTTTCGGTTTAACTTACAGGCTGAAACACACTTTTGTAATCAAGCAATACTTGCATACACTTTCACACTGTTACTTGCAGATTTTATTCCTTACTGACTACACTGCACTCTTTTGCTGACTGTCATACTTTTATATTTCTTTACAATTACTGGTAGTGGATTACTGACCTGCCTGGTGGCAATCACATTCAGCCTATCGCCATAGGCTCTGCGGTTCACAGAACGGACACCTGCAGCTATAATATAAATTAAGTAATATTGGAATACACATCTCCATAATATCAGCTAGTTTAATTTCTTACATACATAATTAAATGTTACTTACTCAGTAGTGGGGCGTTGGGTGTTTGCCGGGCCTCCTGGATCCAAAGGTTCAGTTGGTCCTGCTTGCGCCTCTTCAGGTCCACATGGTGGTGACGGACCTGATCACCAGTCCTTGGAATCCCTGTGGCACTGGTGAGATCATGAGCCAACCGTCCCACACCTCGGCCCTGTATGCTCCCCAGAGGACCTGGCCCTGCATGTGTTGGGCCTCATGATTATGGACTAGGAGCCAGACCATGTACCTGAACTCCTCAACACCCCACCTCTGTGCTCGGAAGCAACTACCCTCTCCTACTCCTGTCATTCTGCCTGCAGGTCAGTTCTACAATAGCTTATGCTGTGTTTTCCCACCTATGGGGCTTATATAGTCCATTTTTCCCGCACATATCTGTGATTGGCCATTTTGGAATTGTATCAACTTCAGTAAACCTGCATTGTCATGCTCCAGTTTGTATTCATTCCTATATATTAGCTATTATTGCATTTCTAGGTACTGCTGTCGTGGCTTAGTGGTTTGGTACCTTGACTATGGTGTATAGTATCCTGGGTTCGACCCTGGCCACTGCTTTTATTTTTCATGACTGTCTGGACATGCTGAGGGTGTGTCTGTGTAAAGGCAGTTTTGATACGGCTTGCTCAACGCGTTGCCGGTTAGCTTGTTTGCGCTGCGCAGCTCCGCCAAGAACGGGTACGCTTGCTTTAAGCCTCATTTGGCTATCGGCACGCATATTACGCTTCAGCTCAGTTAGGCACATATATTTAGCATGTTAGACCACTGCTCAGCTACGGCACTCATTTTGCACCAGTTAAACCACTGCTCATCTACGGGCAGATGCACTCACTCTGTTAAACTGTAGCTCAGCTATGAGCACATCTGGCATTTTTATTCTTTACTTACCTCACATGTCTTCAATATAAATGGGCTATTTCATTACATTTTACATAAATTGTGGTTTTATGTGTACATATTTGTCAGGGACTTGTTTCCTGCTTATTTTGAAAAAAAATTGGTGTTGTGGGGTCTCAACCATGAATGGCTGCTCTTCAGCCAACATCTCTACCGCCACGCTTATTGCTTCTTGGCTTATTTTGCATATTTAGTTCTTATATGCTTTCCCACTGACTGCTAACTGTAGCTGCGCTTATCGGCACACCCGCGCAAACGAGCGACTCATGGTTAAACATTTTTACAATTTAAAAAATATAAAACATGTTTATTTATATGTTTTCTGTTCATAGTCTGTGGGGCATGTGTTGTTTTCTGTTTATTCACATTTCCGTGGACTCTGTCATGGGTGTTTACTTTGGGAACTTTTCCTCTTCTGGGGGCGTGTCCGCTTACAGGGCTCGGCCTACGGACACGCTCCCTACTGTCTTACACGGACCATGTTGGCCTTTGCGTGATTCAGCATGCTCTCATTAATATGCAGAGCATGCTGACATCACTGTTTAACTGTCATCCCCTTTTCCAAACATCCCACAGAATATGGTGACAAACATTCAGGTTTCAGACTTCATACCCTTCCAAACATCCCACAAAATGCAGACCCTGTTATTCTCTGACCTGTCTGCGTTTGTTGTAACATTATTTGTAATGTGTCCCTGGTTTTGGGCCTTTGCTCCACATATTTTATTACTTGGTCCAGATGTGTTCCTGTAAGAGGTTGTGGGGTATGGGCAGTAATTATCCTGCTGTGAGTATGTGTGTGGCTTGCAAGGTGCTATAGTGACATTATTACCTACTAGCTACCAACTAGCATGGCTGTTTCTGTTCACACACTACTATTATGGAAATCCACTAGTTTTGATAGTAATTCTAAATGGCATGCTTTGTGTACTACACAACTATATTCCCTTTACATTCATTCCTACTATTACATGATATATTTATTTTAGCACAATGTTCTTGTGTAAGAGTCATGGCTTAGTGGTAAGTCATGCAGACTACTGTTTCCAAGGTCCTGGGTTCGGGACTGCCTGTGGGATTTTATTTTGCTTCTGAACTGACTACAAGACCTGTCAATCAAAGTGACTAAGGCACTTTTAAGCAGTTGTAACCGGGTTAGTGCTGGTTTGCGCGGAGCTCACGCATGCACACTGTCGGTTAGCTCTGCGCACACAAGCGCACACCCGCTTACAACCACTTAACGGTGCTTACTCTGGCGCACACCCGCGCTATTTTCTTTGAAAGAAAAGAAAATGGTGAGACAGGAAAGTGGTGAAAAATGGGTCACAAAGAGGGTAAGACAGTAGGGAAACAAGCTTGGGATGTGCAGGAGGGATGTAGGTAAGGCCCATAGCTGCCCATTTCTTCATCAGCAACAGCTGTGCATATGTATGTAATTTGGTGTGACATTTGAAACCTTCCACCCCTGAGAGAGGTGTCAGGACAACAATAATACTTGTTGTACAGCCAATTGTAATTGATAGGTTCCAGCAGACATGTGTGCGGAATGGGCAGCTATGTATGGGGCGTAATTTTTTTGTGGGTACAGAGTGCCCTTTTTTTTTTTCAGGTGAGAGTGGTATGTCAGGTGAAGGAAGTTGGTACAGCTGGGGAGGTAGGTTGGGTAGGTAAACAGACAAGACAAACAAGATGCATACAGGGGCGGTGTATGACATGTGTGGGGGGGTTACACAATTGACAGGGATGGAGGTTTGGATATCCAGAGCCCATGAGCCCACAGATGGCAACAGTGGAACTGATATCCCCACCCATAGGCAGTTGCCACTGTTCCTTCACTGCCCAGGACGGGGCTGTGCTGGGGGCTGTGTAGGCAGGGCAACAGGCATGCCCGTTAGTTGCACCACCCGTGCCTCGAGCTGGCATAGGGGCTCGAGAACAGAGTCCCGAATCTCCCTACGCACCACAGTCCGGACGCTACGGAGGGTGAGTGGTGGTTCTCCTCCAGCCACACTTGCAGGGGGGGGTGAGCCCCATCCCCTGCAGTGCTTCCACCCGCAGGTGGCACAGGGCCACCGGAGGAGGGTCCGGACTCGGCACTAGTGCCAGGTGCACTCGCCAGCTGAGGTGGGAGAAGTGGGTCCGCTGGAACCCGCCTTCCCTGTCATTCTATGTTTTGCATTATGTCATGACAGTTTGGGTTAGTGACATATAATACCATTCACAATTAGTTGTAACAGCATGCATTAGTATTCCCATTAACCAAACACCCAGATATTCACACCATTGAACAGCGTGCATAACACATGCATAATTTGAACAGAAATACACAGTCCAACAACATGCAGGGTTAATTGATGGCAACAGGCCATCAGGTGTGGATGTATGAACAGGGCAGATGCATCAACGAACATGCAAATATATATGACCCAACAGGACAAACGTCCAGGGGTGTTAATTGTGATTGCACATACCATTTTCACATGGAATGGGTTATATGTGGTTATAGGGTGGGGTAAAGAAAGTAATATTAACACCTTCGAATAACAATACATATGCTGTACATTTCTAATAGCTACAGTTATATACGCACTACTGTTCTAACTACAGTTTCCTATATGATAACTATTTCAACTTGGTGATAGGACTGTTACTGCAACATCAATATACATTTTATGGTTCTTCATACACATTCATATCTAGCTTTGTTCAGCTACATCATCCTGCTACATTTGCTTTATATAGCTGTAGACAAGTGTGGATGTTTGGTATATCAGACAATCATCCTATCTGCATATTGCAGACTGAGAGCAACATATCCAGATTTTGGGATACACATTCCAGATGCAGCAACACTTTGAACAGATTTTGCTGTTTGGTTTTGAATCTCACATGCATTTCATTCTGTCTTGACTGCAGTATACTTTATTCAGGGGTTATTACTACTGTATTGCTGGATTCATGACACTTTCTCACACTCTCTCACTTGCTTTCATTTTACTATTCAGGATGGTACTTACTTCTAGGCTTTATTGACATGTTTTACCTGTAGTTATTACAATCCTTTCCAGCAGTCTCACTTCTGTCATGTTTCAGTATTTCCACAGGGATATATTTCACACATGTGATTTCATCATCTTCTGCAGCTATACTTTTCAGCCTGCTGCAGGTTGTGTACTATTTTCTTACAGGTAGGGCATTTTTATTTCAGAATATATGTCAGACAGTTTCATTTTTCGGTTTAACTTACAGGCTGAAACACACTTTTGTAATCAAGCAATACTTGCATACACTTTCACACTGTTACTTGCAGATTTTATTCCTTACTGACTACACTGCACTCTTTTGCTGACTGTCATACTTTTATATTTCTTTACAATTACTGGTAGTGGATTACTGACCTGCCTGGTGGCGCAACCGCACCAGCCTATCGCCATAGGCTCTGCGGTTCACAGAACGGACACCTGCAGCTATAATATAAATTAAGTAATATTGGAATACACATCTCCATAATATCAGCTAGTTTAATTTCTTACATACATAATTAAATGTTACTTACTCAGTAGTGGGGCGTTGGGTGTTTGCCGGGCCTCCTGGATCCAAAGGTTCAGTTGGTCCTGCTTGCGTCTCTTCAGGTCCACATGGTGGTGACGGACCTGATCACCAGTCCTTGGAATCCCTGTGGCACTGGTGAGATCATGAGCCAACCGGTCCCACACCTCGGCCCTGTATGCTCCCCAGAGGACCTGGCCCTGCATGTGTTGGGCCTCATGATTATGGACTAGGAGCCAGACCATGTACCTGAACTTCTCAACACCCCACCTCTGTGCTCGAAAGCAACTACCCTCTCCTACTCCTGCCATTCTGCCTGCAGGTCAGTTCTACAATCGTTTATGCTGTGTATTCCCACCTATGGGGCTTATATAGTCCATTTTTCCCGCACATATCTGTGATTGGCCATTTTGGAATTGTATCAACTTCAGTAAACCTGCATTGTCATGCTCCAGTTTGTATTCATTCCTATATATTAGCTATTATTGCATTTCTAGGTACTGCTGTCATGGCTTAGTGGTTTGGTACCTTGACTATGGTGTATAGTATCCTGGGTTCGAACCTGGCCACTGCTTTTTATTTTTCATGACTGTCTGGACATGCTGAGGGGTGTGTCTGTGTAAAGGCAGTTTTGATACGGCTTGCTCAACGTTGCCCGTTGGTTAGCTTGTTTGAACGGTGCGCAGCTCCAAGCAAACGGGGTACGCTGCTTTAAGCCTCATTTGGCTATCGGCACGCATATTACGCTCAGCTCAGTTAGGGGCACATATATTTAGCATGTTAGACCACTGCTCAGCTACGGGCACTCATTTTGCACCAGTTAAACCACTGCTCATCTACGGGCAGATGCACTCACTCTGTTAAACTGTAGCTCAGCTATGAGCACATCTGGCATTTTTTATTCTTTACTTACCTCACATGTCTTCAATATAAATGGGCTATTTCATTACATTTTACATAAATTGTGGTTTTATGTGTACATATTTGTCAGGGACTTGTTTCCTGCTTATTTTGAAAAAAAAAATTGGTGTTGTGGGGTCTCGAACCATGAATGGCTGCTCTTCAGCCAACATCTCTACCGCTACGCTATTGCTTCTTGGCTTATTTTGCATATTTAGTTCTTATATGCTTTCCCACTGACTGCTAACTGTAGCTGCGCTACGGGCACACCCGCGCAAACGAGCGCACTCATGGTTAAACATTTTTACAATTTAAAAAAAATATAAAACATGTTTATTTATATGTTTTCTGTTCATAGTCTGTGGGGGCATGTGTTGTCTTCTGTTTATTCACATTTCCGTGGACTCTGTCATGGGTGTTTACTTTGGGTACTTTTCCTCTTCTGGGGGCGTGTCCGCTTACAGGGCTCGGCCTACGGACACGCTCCCTACTGTCTTACACGGACCATGTTGGCCTTAAGTGTGATTCAGCATGCTCTCATTAATATGCAGAGCATGCTGACATCACTCTGTTTAACTGCAGCCTCCGTGTATTAGTTATAACTCTTACACGGAGGCTTCGTGAATCCTGCCCATAGTTTATAATCAGTAGTAATAAATGAAATAGGGTGACGAATATTAAGAGTAGGGTGACCTTCATGTGGATGAAGACTGAATTCTTGGGCAGCATTTGTCCAAAATTCAGCTTGTCAAGGACTAGTGAAATCAATGTCAGCAAGATGTGCCTGCAGTGATGCTCATTTCACAGGTAACTTCCCACTTCTGCAAGTAGGTGCAATCATGGACTCGGTATATATAAGTTTGAGGGTGTGGAGGCTTACCCCTCCACACACATAAAGGGTGCCGGGGGGGCTTGCCTCCTTGTCAAAAAAATACTTAGAAAAGTGTATTTTTTAGCCATTTAGGGGGAGAATGCAGTAAAGGGATTCTGATCCTCTTGTGGGTTGAAGTTCATCCAATCATAGTGGAAGCAAATAATGTATATTTTTATTTGGTTTAGACAATGTAGATACCGAAAATCCTCACCAAAGGGTGGAAAATTAAAGTTATCATAAATTACTGGTAGATTGAATACTCTCATAAGTATGCTTTAAGCTTCCTTTAATACAAATGTGCATGCTTGTGAAGGAATTCCATCTACTCAATATGTTTTTATTATGCCATCTTCAAATTCTTATAAAATAAATATTTGTTTAAAATAGTTGACTGTTCTTGATTAATTTGTTTCACTCTGTGCTGATAAAAATATTAAGATTAGGATCTGAAGTTTACACTAATTTGCCATTTAAGTCTTTCAAATTGTTTTGTGAATAAATTTAGCATGTCTGTACTTGAAAATGCTTTGTTTCAGTACTTTTATATAAATAGTTTGCAGTTATTGATTAATGTGTTTCATTTCTATGCTGACAGAAAAGTTATTAAGATTGTGATCTGAAGTTTTAATTTGTTATTTATTTCTGAAAATAATTTTTTGAATAGATTTATAATGGGCTGGATTCCATAAAGTTCAGAGAATTATGGAGATATCAGAGGCAAAGTTGCAGATAATGAAATATTTAAATGCTCCACAGTAAACTCCAAATACTTTGGTGTACAACTGAGTACCTTAGTAGTAATGGTGCATGATACATTACCTGCAACTAATAGATAAGTAATGATAAATCGCTGTCAAAGCATGATGTACATTAACAAAGTTACAGAAAGAATCTCACAATTCAAACATCCTGACAGTGTAAATACATATCTATAACAGAATCTCTCTAATAAGCTGAAGGATAACTACTGAATATCAATGTAAGTCCATCATTATTAAAATGTGCTACCTACCACTTATGTACTCCAATGAAATCCATAAATGTTTGTAATAAAAAATTAATAAAGGTGAAGGGCAATCATGGCTACATTGCCACAGCTAACATTAGCTAATAATGGCCCACTAACGCACATGCCTAAGGGCAATGTTGGAATACGAAAATCAGAGAGAAAAGTCAGAGGGGCATGGGCAACTTTTTTTTTTTTTTTTTTTGGAAAAGGCCCTTTTTTATTTTTTTAAGAAAAGAAGGAAAGGTAAAAATAGGGAAAGAGGAGGGGAAGGACTTCACAGCAAGTTCACCCATAAAATATATATCACAACGCATAACAGAAAAAGGTTGGAAAAAACATATGTGTAGGTAATATACACAGATGGACCACTGCACAAAATAGGCAATGGGAAGTTGTCAAACAGAGTGGGGATGCATACCAGCCATGGTGAAATGCAGACAAACATATCTACCTATGCATTATCACATTACAACATGTTCCAAACTGTGTGGCAGTCATACCCTGATGTGTATGACCAATGGTAGATGTGTGATATAGGGTAATAAATGAGGATAAATAAACAAATATACAAGTAGTCTGTCACCAGTACAAGTGTAAGCCAAGTAACATCACAAATGAGCAAATGCCAATCTAAGAATGCTATATGACGCCTGCAGAGGACAGGACTGAACCTCTAACCATGCATGTGAAAGGCAAATAGCCAAGCACAGTGCCAAACAGCAGTACTACAACAAAGCAAATAAATGGCTGCTAAATACACAAGTAGATGTACACAACACACCGAACGTATGATGGAATGCATATATGTTTCACATATATGCCATGTCAAAGGTAACGTGCATATATAATATAATATATATAATATGTAATAGGCATATATGAATGACTGTTAGTGGCCTAAATGGAACGTACATGAAAGCAATGTCAAAACACATGCACATACCAATGATATATAAAAATATCTGCAAAAATATAACAGTACAGCTTAAAAAATCAGATTATTCACATGAATTTCAACATTGTACACTGGATAACACACACACATAATGAAAACAAGGATGCATTGCATGCAGCAGCCAGTGACTTGTGTGCAGATGTCCCTCATCCATAAAATGGCCACACATCTGGCACATGTTCACCATGTCAAGAACGCAGTACATGTCAATGGTCAACAACTACAGCAAAGGCAAACTTATCTGCAAAATATATTATGTAAATAAGAAGGTGGAAGTGAAGTAGACAGCCTGGGCTCACATCAAGGAAGACAATGGGAGCAGGACAACAAGGTAAGGTTACACTTTGCAAATGCATGTGTACAGTGCACAGGGTGTTGTCAAAGATAAGCCAAAGACATTTCAGCAAATGACAGACTGGAATTGTATGTCACATAGTCACATTGTATTGCTGATGTCTACAAAAATGGGCATGTATAAATCATGCATACACAATAATGTTCAATCATGTAACATCAACAGGCATAGGTAAGCAAACTAAGAATTTCAATCACATACAGATATCCTGTCATGCCAACATTAAATAAACAGCTGCAGGTGTGTTTCACATACCCTGTTCATTACTGAGCAGAGGACACTCCTGTGAGTATCATTACAGCGTATCAATGATAATTCAGTGAATGCTCACATGTAAAAGATGTGAAAAGGTATTTAAAAGATAAAACAATGATGTTTCAGTATGGATCAGACTATGTGCAGAAACATGTACAATCATCAATTAATGTATACAAATATTGTCATAAGGTGTGAACTTATGTGAATAAGGAATAGATATGGAAGTATAACATAGAGCAAACATGATGTAATCTACTGCAACTGAACAAATTATCCTTATCACAGTGTATACATTAATGTTAAATTGGCGTTCAATACAGTCAGAAAAGAAGCACTGCCCATGGGTATGACATACCTGTATACAAGCCCACATAGCATCAGCATTGTCAACACATGGCACAGCACATCATGTCATTGGGACAGCATGACAATTGTCATCCAGAACACATGGGAAATGACATGTCCTTCTGTTGCACATATGTGATAGGTTCATAGGTGTGTACTAGGCTAATGACCTTGGAGCCTTTACAAGCCTAGCCCATAGAGGTGCCCTGGCATCATGCTGTCCAACTTTAGTTCCCAGTACCTCTATCAGGTAGAGCCACTGGAGTGATCCCCGAGGTTAACTTTCTATTTTCCATCTACTCATCAAGATTTCCCTTGAAAAGGGCCAGTGAGGTGCTCTGCTTGACATATATGGGAAGTCTATTCCAGAGCATGACCAGTCTCTGAGTTATGAACCTGTCCCTCCAGCATGTTCTGTTGATTATGGTAATGAGGCTGAGGTCTCTGGAGTGTGTGGTGCAGAGGGATTGGGTTTTCTTTAGATCTAGCATTTCTAACAGAGCTGGGTTAGACATGGCTTTGTAAGTCAAGCAGAGATAACCTCTTAGTAGACGATATGAGACAGAGAATAGCTGGAGTTTTTTGAGTCTGTCCATGTAGGACATGTGTTTAAGGCCTAGGATCCTCTTCATGAGGTACTTTTGTGGCCTTTCCAGCTTTTCCATTTGTCTAGTGAGGTACATGCTAAATGGGGCATTATACTCTATGACTGACATAATGAGGGAAGAGTAGAGAGAGATGATGACCTCTTTCTTTCTGGATGCAAAACCCTTGGTAATGAAATGTGCCACATATAAGGGCTTTCTGACCACAGTGGCAATGTGGTGGTTGAAGGAGAGACTGCTGAAAACCTGTGTCCCCAGATCCCTTATAACGCCTTCTGTGTTCAGTGGGCTTCCATCAGTGTGGTAATTAGTGGTAACTGAGTTTTTCCCAAAGGGGATGACAATGCATTTTTTGGCATTAAGCTTAAGGCCATGGGTTTAACACAAGTCATTGGTCCCAGTGAGGCCTTTCTGTAGGATAGTCATTGTTCTCAGTGAGTCCTTCCTGTAGGATATGGTAATACCTAAATCCAAATCACACCACAGTGGTAGTGCTGGACTATGGACAACATCTTTTGTCTGTCAGTTTTCCTCAGTAAAACATATGTTTACAGGATAATAGTTGCAGCACTAGCTGCAGGCTAAGTGTCACAATGCATGGACAGCTAAATGAAGGAGGAAAATGTAATGTGTTAATGTATGTCATATACAGTCCGATCAATTCTATGGCAATCAGTGTGTTGGCAGCATAACACAATTGGTGCACACAGACAATATGTACAGAGTTGAGGGACTGATTTGAATAGGATGATATTCACAAATGATCTCCTGGGTTATCTTCCTGAGTAAGTCACACATAGCCCGTGCCATGTCCTGGAAAATATTCCACATCATGTCCCTCATCTGTATTTGAAACACAACAGTCATAACATCCTGGATCTCCTCCTGATAATCATCTTTATGTTGTTACTGGCATTGTCTCCTTTGGGGTGCAGCAAGCATGATGGCTCATGCAGGTGTGGGTCCAACTTTCTCATCATTGCTGTCATCAACTGAGGACTCTGGCAGTGGCTTGGCATGTGCTTGTCATCTACATCTGACTGGCAATTGTCCGTGGGTTCCATGCACTGTCAAGATGAATCACAAAACATGACAGAAGTTACATATGCATACCTGATACTACCTCTCTTCATAACATACCCACTGTGACACAATGAACAGGCAGAAAATGAAATGTTAAAATAAGTTATGACTATAATCCACTATATCACCATATGTGATGTACATCAGTAGTCAAAACCATAACAATGAAAAACAAATGTCCATCATGCAGCACATTCCCGTGAAGATCATAGCTGACCTTAAAATGAAACTGATGTGCACATCTGAAAACTAACATACATTAACTAATATCCCATCCATGTGTGAGTTCTGCAAATACAAATATGATAATGAAGGTATAGTTGCAATAGTTGCATACATAGACGTTCTTATTTAAAACACAGTTCAATTTGAAATAATACAAATATTAGCAAGTAGAACAATTGTAATCACAGTTGCTGCTAGTGAATGGCTCCTAATGCACACAACACCTTTCCTATGTCACTTTGTGTATAGTTGTGGACATGTCCAATAACAGAACATATCAGGGAGAATGGTATCCATCACTATTGTGTGCAGTTCAATCAAGGCCATGCAATGGCATACATAACGCAGCTTACCAATGTAAATCATGACATCACCTGAACATCTTCTTATTAGCCAGCATGAAGCATGGAAAACATAAGCAACACAAGCACATGTAACATATCCTAACATTTAAATGGAATCATGCCCTACACTGCTACATGCCACATTAACATAACTGAAATTTAACAAAATAAAAGCTTGTAAATGTCAAGAAAACATTATTATTGGGACCTGCACTGTTTAATTCTACTGCCTGCCTCAGTTAACTGTCCAGCATGTCATCATTTGTATTTTTTCCCTTAAATGTGTTCCCTGAAAAGTTAAGTCCATGTGTGAACGTAAATTACAATCTCTACATGTAATCAGCCACATGAGCAACAACCAAGTGACATTGTTAAAATGAAGACAAAGTGAGATAACAATATTGTGGAAACTAAGCAGGTCATATGACAAATATATGAGCCAGGCATCATGGTAATTGGCTGACCCCACATCCTTATAAGGAATACAATAGTAAGAAATAGTTATGCTGCTCAATCATAAATACAGTCCCAGTCTGAGACACATGAGAATCTAGTATACATTGTACAAACAGTACTGTACATCAATAACTAGTAGCACTCAGTAGCCTGCAAGATGCAAACATCCTGATGATGCTTGCAGATTATGAAATATTGCAAAGAAATGCCTATCTGCACAGGTATCCACAAACACAGGATACATGTATGTTGCAACAAAAACACTCAAGGTGTTATAGACAAATGCAATGCCAATGTTGAACTGAAGGGCATACTACAGAGTCTGCAAATAATAGTGTGAACACTGCTACAGCATTCAGACATCCAGACTGTGAATAGGCAGACTATGCACAACAGATAAGTCACTGGGAAACACATCCACATATACAAGTGCATCACCACATGCATTATAAGCAGCAATCAAAGCACTACAGACTTATACTAAAACATTCACTTTAAGATATGTGTGACAGATATGCAAACCCGCTTGTCATTTAGGTTGTGGCCAACATTTCAAAAACTAACTTCAAAAAGCATTACTTGTTGCTAAATAATATTTCAACATATTTGTATTTCAATCAGATTTTTAAGCACAGGAATAGTGTGATTATTGCACCTACCTTACTGATGAATGGTGAGTATTCAGGCATTCTAACCAATATACAAGCTAATGTAAAAAAATACAGACCTGTAACAAGGATCAGATGCATTTTATTTAACAAAACAGAAAATTTAAGAAAATACCTCTGTATCTCCATTGCTCCTCAAGTCTATGCATCTGCTGACTGCAGAGGGCATGATTCTGGGGGTGGTCTATGTCATATAATTGAAGGTTCAGTTAGCTGAATATTGCAACCATCACACACACCACAGTATGTCAAACCCACCAAGGTGGGGTGCTGTGCCCCCACACCCCCCTCCCATCTATATATACCAACTCCGAGATCACACTACAGGGGGGAGAAGGGAAAATTTCCTGATGTTGACCAACTAATTCCAATCCCTATTTTAGACATTCACTAATGTGAACATTCTATATTAATCCCATTCTATATTAACCCCTGAAGTCTATATTAATCCCATTTAAAGTATTGTTATGAGTGACTCATTTACAATGTGTGAGTTCTATATTAATACCATTGATAGTATTCTTATGAATGTATATTATTTTTGCTATGTGCTGCATGCTATTATGAGTTGTGTGTTTCTTCTTGACTGATATATTTTATCTGGAGGTGTTTACTTTCTACTGCTTGCTATTCTTGGATTATGTTTTGTTTGTTTCTTCTGACTGATGTATGTAAACTGGAGCTTTTCTGCCCAGGCCTCAACTGAAAATGGACCTGTGTCCAGTCAGATTATCCTGGTAAACAAATGTAAAATAAAATAAATAAATAAATGCACACTTAAGTGAACATTCACTCTTGTCAGCCTGTGTTCAAAATCTGTGTGGGGATTATCTGATGTTCTTCAAAAGTAAAATTTTTAGAACCTGATCATATGTCCCTATTATTTGAGGACCACATCATTCATAGTTCTCTCTTTTTTTTTTTTATAAGCAATGAGGACAGGACTCTAAATCATGTAATTGAAGGTTCAATTCCAATTTGAACCCACAGCACAACAAAATATAGTCATGGTGGCCAGTTTCTTTACAAGTCAAGTTAACAGTCAGCATATGTTTCGTCATAACAAATGGGTACTGTGTGTTTAGCCATATTCCTGCAGATAATGGATGAATACAGAAATTTATAACACTTATTGACCATTGCAATTTAAAGAAATAACAGCTATTAATGTTGTTGTTTGTCTTTCAGCTTTTCCAGGTTAGGGGTCGCCACAGCGGAACTCCGGTCCGCTAATGATTGGCAGTAGATTTTCACAAATGCCGAGGTGCCAGCTCAACGTTCAACCTTCAATGAAGGCATACCCTTACACATGTCTTTTGAACACCACCCAACTGCAGGGAGGACATGCAGACTCCACACAGATGGCACTCCCCGCACTTTAGCCGAGAATCGAACGGGAGAACCTCTTGCTGTGAGGCAACAATGCTACCGCTGCACCACCGCGGATTTTTAAATAACAGCTATTAATACATAACTGAAAACATATGTGTAATCAGTCAGACAGGTATTCCTCTTGGCTTAAACAAATGGGACTATAGTAAGAATGTTTACTTTCTTAGGAGGAATGAAGTAAAGAAGTTTATTTATGAGTTACTGTTCAGACATATACAGCTAGAATAGGTGATACTGTCACAGTGTAATAGATAATGAAATGTGTAGTCATCAGTGCCCTAGGCCCTATAGACATCAGTGATAAACAACTATAGTAGATGTGTGTCATTATGTATTGGAAAATGGATGTATGTCTACAAAACTCAGAATTATAAATATTATAAACATTTGTAAATAACTTAGCATGGGAATAGAACTCATACTTGTATGGAGAGCAGTAATTAATCAGAAGAGCTATTTGTCAGAACAACTACTTAATGGTTATAAAAGCTATGTATATGATATATTTGGGACACATCTGTATCTCTAAATTCTGTAGGAATGTTCAGGTATACGTAGGATTATGACAGTTACTATAGGGATCCAAAAGCTGTCTCAGCACCTTGGCGACCCTCCGATGAAGCTCCTCTGTGTCCTTCCAATGCAAATTTCCTTGGTCTGGCTCTCACCTGGTGCTCCACTACAGTTTAGATGGCCTGCATCTGTGTGGTCTTCTCCTAGGTCCAATTGGGCACCTGGACATGTTGAAGCCTCCTGGAAGTAGCCATCTTGATAATGTTGATACTCCAATGGAAAATGTAGTAAAATTGAAAAAATGTTCACTGCGGTTCCACTCACTTTACAGGTAGCAATGGTCTGATCTGCAAATGTATTAAAATCAATTAGTGGCTTTTATGTTATCAATCGGAAGATAATTGGCACATGCCACTTATGGTCTCATTTATCAATATATATTGGGTACTTGTGCATAACACCTTCCTATTACTGTGAGCTATTGGTTAATGCACCAAATTTTTGAGAACTGATGTGGATATCTGCAAACAGGATTCCAAAACCTGGAATTTTAATGAACCTCGTTAATAATGTATGCTGCAAGTGGTACTTAAAATTGGATGCACATTAGGTGCTCTTACTTTCAGTTATACCTGAGTCATAGGTAACTGATAGGGTAAACTGGCACCTGCTAGGATTTCTGTTTTGGGGAATATTAACTCTGCTAACATTATTCATTCTCAGATGTACATGTTTAGATTTATTTTTATGGAAAATGTGAGCTGTAAGACAAATACTTGTAAATTACTGGAGACTGTTTGATTTACTTTTATGCATGCGGATGCTGTCATCTGCATTAAGGACACGCATTGCTTTCCCATATGCAGTTGTATAGACAGATTTACATAGCAAATTTGAGCAGTACATAAAGACTATCTCTATGTGTTGTGGATGACTCCATACTCACTGTGGTATAAGTATGAAAACATATAGATTCTGACAGAATCAGTATGTTTTGTGTAAGTTGTGGTTATGGATATTTATTCAGTAATGGTTTGTAACACAAGTCTTATATCTACTGGTTCAATATAAAAAAGGATCCGTACTCCATGTGGCCTGCTTATGGATACTGATGTTTTCTGACAATTTCTGTAACCTGTTCAATTGATAATTTGTGTAGTGCTTTAATACAGAATGCTTGTACACTCCTGTGGCATGAAGATATTGTCTTTAGACTTTCATTCAACAGTTATGTAGTGTAAGGGGTTTGAATCCCACAGACAGACTGTACAGACTCAACAAGTTATGTTGATTTTACAGCTGTTATGTATGTATGTATGTATGTATGTCGGCATTGTTGTAAGCTTTCATATGTCATACTACTATGTGTCATAGTGAGTGTCTCATAGACTTTTGCGTTGCGGATGAATGCATACTATTTATGGTAATACAAGCTATCCACATAATCATCTGCATAACTGGGCCCACACATGGATATGAACATGTGCATATCACTGTCTTTCAGATGTCAAACAAACCTAGGGGCAATAATTTCTCCCATTAGGAAAACGACATTATAACATATGCTCTACGACAACATGAACAGTGACAACTTGGACATGCAGGGAATGCAATATGGAGAATAA
Source organism: Protopterus annectens (assembly GCF_019279795.1). Taxonomy (NCBI): domain Eukaryota; kingdom Metazoa; phylum Chordata; order Ceratodontiformes; family Protopteridae; genus Protopterus; species Protopterus annectens. Next base: position 1,374,615,668 of record NC_056731.1, read on the forward strand.
AAGTGTGAGCCAGCATCAACAACATGATTAATGCAGTTGAAGGTTACAAAAGATCCCATGAGGCTTGTCACTGAGGCTGCTTTGACATGATCCTTCATTCAGCCAACAGGTTAAGATAGTATGAGAGATTGAGGGATGCCAAGTTGCAAAGGAAATCCACAAAAACCTCGTCCATCAACCAAGGACCAGAAATGAATCCGGATGAAATATAGCCTTTTAATAGTAAATCAGTCAAATTCCACATAGTTTCAACCATATAATAAGAATAATCCAACCACAGGACCTAATAAATAAATGTATTAAAATTCAGTTTCGTAATGCGACAGTATTATAATTTTCAGTAACTACAACCAAATTTAAATCAATTAAGCACACAAAATGACAAAGTTAATGTTAATATGTAGCAAATAATATTATAACATATACTATTTGATGATAAAAGTTTTATGAAAATGAATGGATATAATAAAAAACTATCCATAAGCTACACAAACTTTAAAATATATTAATATTACCCTAAGGGATGCCATGACAATACCCATAGTGTCAATGAATTTAAATCTTAAGATAAAATAGAAATTGTGATGTGAAAGAAATATTAAAATGTAAAAGTATAAATATATATATGAATAAATATAGATGTTAAAAATAAATAAATATGTAATAAATATATGTGAATATATGATACAATTAAAACCATAAATATGTTGAAAAGAAGGGCTGTCATAATTTATCTGCCCTTAATTTTAAAACAAGAATAATTGATTATGGCTTCTTAGTTTCTGCAGGAATGGTGGAAGTGTTGGAATTGTTTTACAGGTTCCAGATGCTGTAATAAACTTAGCTAAATTTCTATGTCTGTATTGTGACACATATTTTTGAAATCCCGGCTCAGTTGCTAGTGAGGGAGTAGTGTGAGAACCACAGAGTCAGGTGACCAGATGTGATGCCATTGGGTAGCCAGTACTGAAATTGTATTTGAATATTAGAGATGTGATAGACCTGACAAGACAGACACATTCATCCCCCTCCATCTTACCTTGCTTTAGTGAGTAACTAGGGAACAGTAATTCTTCAGTCAGAAAATATGGTGAAATTAGTTAAATATTGTTTTTCTTTGTCTGTCTGAGTCTTTCCATCTGTGTTGTTTTTCATATTTCTTGTGAATTGAAACTCTGGTGTTTATTGCCAATAGATAGTCAGTATTTTCATGTTTTCTATTTTATTATTTATTATTAAATTTATCTATACCTTTCATTGTGGCTGGTATTTTAGAAAATATTTAACCTTTGAGAGTAATTGCATTGATTTAGTGGCACTGTGGCTTCACATTCCTGAACGTTTTGCTGCCAGATCAAACATTACCATTTGTATAAGTATTAATTTTACTGAAAATAATTAGGTACCCGGGTAAGAGACTTAGAGTATCTGGTTTTGGGTGTTCTGGTGGCAGTGTATCTTCCTTATAGTCTGGGTGGAGATGGCAAAGTGGGTAAGCTGTGCTAGCCCGTCCTAGGTGTGTGTGTGTGTGTGTGTGTGTATGTGTGTGTGTGTGTGTGTGTGTGTGTGTGTGTGTGTGTGTGTGTGTGTGTGTGTGTGTGTGTGTGTGTGTGTGTGTGTGTGTGTGTGTGTGTGTGTGTGTATGTGTATGAAAATCAAATCTCAAAGAGAGTGTGCGTGTCAGCTACTTTGAACAGGGACATTGACAGCACTGATTTCTGGTGGAGGACTTGGCTTGGAACACCCGACTAAGGACTCAATTCTATAGCTGTGTCAGTGGGAAGTCTTATTTGGGGCCTGCAGAGAAAGCCGAGCCCAGGACTGGAGTGTGCATTCACTGTGTGCTCTTAAAGGAAACTGTACTTGGTGCAGAGAGCTGTATCTGAAAATACTGTGTCTATTTTTTTTCAGTGAACATTCCCCACCAGGGTCAGTGGTGAGGATTGATGCTCTTTGATCAATGGCCCAGAGGAGGGACATCACAGGGGGAAAGAGAATTGGCAACATATGTCCACAGTAGTAAGAAAATGCATGCCTGTAAATACAAACACATAAAAGCACAGAACAAAAGATTGCACATACATATGCCCTAGCACGTGATGGACTGCAATTCCCCTGCAAGGCACATGCAGTAAATGGTCAACATCTGACACATGTTCATTGTGCATCTGTGATGGCTATTAACATGTAACATGTCCTCACACAAATCACACAACCAACACAGTAATGTGCAACTGGAGAGAGAAGTATGTATCCCAGAGTCTATCCTGTCTCTGGAACAGGCACCCCATCCATGTGAAGCAGAGTTCTTCCCTAGCTCAATTTAAGTGTAACTTGGACAATTGGATGGGGAACATAAAATGCATCCCTAGTTTGGCAACTATGTCTCTAATGGACACAGACAGCCTTTAAATGGTTCATCTCCTAGGCCTCTGCCTTTAAATGTTTCATCTCCCAAGTCCCTGCTTACACTTATCAAGGGCACTAGAACTTGTCAGAGATTTTAGATGCATGGCTAAGTTTAAAAAGGCGCTTGTGGTTGTTAGCCTAGTAAGCACATATGCACCTATGAACCTATGAACAGTAATTAGCATATGTACATAATGAATGTATGATTGAATATCACATAGCAATATATATTGCCATGCAAACATAAAACTTTGGGTGGCACACTTTCAAAAAGCACCAACAATAATGCATGTAAATGTGTATGACTGATTAAAGGACAGTCATGTATGCACAACTATGGCATACCACTTGCGGGAGAAATACTAATTCAAAATATTGAATTACAAGGGGCGATTTGTGTGTTGTCAATGTTATATGGCATACAAATGTACAGATATACATAGCAATGAAGGAAGGAAAATTTTGCATGTATGTTAACATGCGTAACATGCAGCAAAGGTGTATACATGTCAGAAGAGAAGCTATAAGCACAATACAGTGGTGTTTGCTATAATAACCAGTCAGCACAATATAATTACTCATTACTTGTGTCATTTATTTTATACGATCATGAAATATCAAAAACAAATCTGGAATGTTAGTCCTTGCCATAATGTCCTAGAGCAAGGAGACAGGCTATGTAGATGTTAACACTACAGGCATAAATTATGACAGAAGAAAAGTGTGTACTACATGGCAGACAAATTAACATTAAATATCACATAGAAGGGCAGATTGGCAGGACACACCAGTATTACAAATGGAGAAAATACACTGAAATGGTATGTATGCAAAAAGGTATACCAAAACCCAACATTGCAACAACAATGTATGCAAAGTATGCCCATATATGTGCATATAGTTACAGGAGAATGAAACTACGGAAGTATGTGTGTTGAATGTTATTAAATGTAGCATATATGATGTAGCACACTTGTATATGTTATCACCTTTCCATGTAGCCATGTGATCACTGTCAATAAAGCAACTGTGACAGACATATCTGTCACATGCAAGGGAAGACTGGATCAGAAATAACAATGCCATGGTCCACTGTATGCAGATGAGGCAAACAACATACAGAATGCAGGGATACATTTTCTGCATGTCCATGATACTGTCCACAGACATGACAGCATCTGATGATCATGTGACACAATGGTGATAATACCAGTGACATATTTTAAGATGTACCATAATGTAGTGATACAATATAGATGCATATGACCTGACTTGTGAAGTGTGCATCACAAGGTATATATTAAAAGCATGACTGCAGTATGGAATTTGTGCACAAATGTCATAGAAGTCATATATTAATACTAGGCTAACTGCCCTTGTGAGCCATTTTAAGCCTAGCCAATTACTCCTTGTGAGACTCAAACTCTGCACCTTGTGTTTGTAAGGCAAACAACTTAACCATTAGGCCACCCTCCCAACTGTATATTTAATACCAAAAGACAGACAAGTAGGAACATACCATGGTGGCAGCATTACATGACGAGTCTCATAGACAATACTTACATACCAGAGGCCCTCTTTGATGGGGTCGAACATCTTGAATGATCTCCCTTCTCACCTCCCAAAAGAAGTCACAACTGTAGTGCATGGACCATGTCATGTCTTGGAAGAACGTGCCCATCATCATCCCTCATCTGCATCTGGAATATATCAGTGACAACATTGCAGGTCTTGTCCCTCAGGTCTTCAGGCAGGAATGGTAGAGGTCTTTGTTGCTGTCACTGTTGGTCTGCAGAAATGATTGCCCATGCTGGTCCTGTCCCTCATCATTGTCATCATGATCCTGGTGTCTCCCCTGGTCCTTTGACTCAGACTCTACTAGAAGTGGTTGCATATATCAAAATCTTCTATGGTGGATGAGTAGGTTTTCATGGGTCCCGCACACTGTAACATGACTATAACTGAACATCCTTAAATATTCCTAAAGAACATTAACAGTAAAAAATCAGCACTATGTATAATGATATAATTGTATCATAGATTGTGTATAGTACTGACATTTTATGCATGTGATGTGTTACTAAGGTGAGCATTAATCCATCTTACTAACTACAATGTGTAATATAGCCAACAATAACATATTACAAACTTGTAAGTCTGATTGCTATGGAAAACCCATTTTCAATACATTCATATCATATGTAATGCAGTCATATAATTCAATAAAGTGTATCAGACAATATCATTATCTTCTCATGTAGAAATATACATCATGCATGTTGTGTAACAGTGCAGTGTCTGTTATCAGAGTTGTTTTGGAAAGTGTATCAGTAATAATATGCATATTGGAAATGTAACAAAACAGAGCAATGAAACATCAGAGTACATCTCAGAAAAGCATATAAAATGGCCTGTACACACACACACACACACATACACAAAGAAACACACAGACACATACACACACACACCCACACACACACACACACACATATATATATGTGTGTGTGTGTGTGTGTGTGTGTGTGTGTGTGTGTGTGTGTGTGTGTGTGTGTGTGTGTGTGTGTGTGTTTGTGTGTGTAAATAAAATAACTTCTCTCTAACAGCTGAAAGAAAAAGCCAAACATGGATCATCCCGTCTTCATGGGGAATATTTGTATATAAGGCCCCAATATCCAAAGTGACTAGCATGGTATTTTCAGCGATGGGAGGATGCCTATGGAGCTCATCCAAAAAAGCCCATGAGTCCCAGAGATAGTAGGAAGTTTTTTGCACTATAGGATTCAAGAGAAAGTCAATGAATTCAGAGATTTTCTCTGTTTTGGTTTTCTTGTTCGGTACAATGTGCCATAAAAGGTGGGTTTAAACGGTCTTTGTGTATCTTAGGAATACCAAAAAAGTGACCTAAGCTGGGGTTGTGGACATGCATGAAGTCAAATTCTCCCTCATCAATAAAGTTGTTTTTAAGCAAGCCTTTTAATGTTTTGTCTATATATTTAAACTTACATGTAGCAGTCTCCAGATCAACTTTATGGTAGTAGTTGCTGTTGCATAAGTCCGATTCCAGAATGGAAATGTATTGTGATTGTTCCATCAGCACAATGCCTGTGCCTTTATCTGCTCACATAATGCAAAACATTCTGTCCTTTTCAAGGCTTTGTAAAGCATGCATCTCAGAGGGGGATAATTATACCATTTGAAAATGCAGTCAGTCTTGAGTAGTTTTCTGAAATCCATCTCACAGACTATTTGGAATGTCTGTAAAGTCGCATAGGTGGGGTTAAAAAGACTTTTTCTTTTAGGCACTGTTACAGTATCCTTTTCTGAAAAGTCCTCCGATACTTCTGTAAAGAAAATTTTCAGATTCAATTTCCTAAGGTATAAATGGAATTCTAAAAGGAGGTTTGCTAACTTAGCCCACTGGGATGGTATGAAAGTGAATCCCTGTTAATGACCATTAGGGATTTATTTGACAATTGTCAATTTGTAAGATTGAAACAGCAGAGGCAAGTTCAGGGGTGAGATGCAAATCATTGTCAAAGAGGGAAGCGAATTAATACCAATATTGAATGTTATTCTGTCATGGATGTCCCCTGCCCTGTCCCCTGCTCTGAGGAGTCTGTTCCACATAAGATCGATTCACTATTGATGCATTGTCTATTAAGTTCTCCATGGTCCTCAAACCTCCTCTCCCCCTCCTCCAGGTACCACCTCTCCCTCTAGAGACAATGATTTGCATATCACCCCTAAACTTGCCTCTGCTGTTTTAATCTTACAAATTGACAATTATATTTATTTATTTATTTATTTTACATTTGTTTACCAGGGAGATCTAACTGGACAGAGCTGTCCGTTTTCAGGCCCAGGGAGAAAAACTCCAGAACAATTGCTATCATACTATACATAAGATATTTACATGGGCATTGTGGTTTAGACATACAGTTATACAATATAGCAGATAATAACATATGATTGCATAAGATATTTACATAAGCATGGTGGTTTGGACATCCAATCAGAAGTATAGCAGGTAGTAACATATGACTGTTGTTCATATAGTACGTTGAGTAGAGATAATCTTGAAAATGTAGTGAAGATAAGACAAGAAAGGAAAAACTAAAAAATACTAGCCAGATAATCTTGAAGATGTAATGAAGATAAGAGAAGAAATATATATATATATATATATATATATATATATATATATATATATATATATATGCAATTCACGTGGCAAGGAATATTATAGTCAGAAGTATAACTTCTGCATAACAGTATATAATTACAATATGTAGTAAGGTATGCAAACATTAGTGAACAATGACAGCTGAACCATCTAATGAGTATTATTAGTTGACATGTGCGCAAAAAAAATGACAAAATCAAGTATATGATGTGCAATGAACAACATCAACAATTCCTATACAGGATGTCTGTAATGATTGTCTACCTAACATTATTGTACTGCAAGGATGAACTGCAAGAGTAAAAGTCACATTATTGTCCTGTAAGGATGATTACCAAACACAAAGCAAAATGTATCAAGTAGTACTCATCACATGCCTGAAGTGAGGGCGTTTGCATCAAAGACACAATTGCAGCACATAGATAGCAATAATCTAGGTTGACTCACATTAATGAGTGAGTGTGGCTATCAAAATGGTAAACCAAATTACAGTGATATTAACTGAAATAAAGCACATGGGAGATCAGGATAACATCTACTGTTACATGTGTATACTTGTCTGAAGCATTATACAATATGTCTGGACAACACTCAGGAGTGCTACATGTCTACAGCAACAAATACTATTACAAATACGAAAAGAAACTCTTTGCAGGCTGTGAGTAAAACTACCAAAAAATAATGACAACTACATAGAGAGACTTTGTTTACAATGATTAACACACACATATATCCTGAGAAGTCATTACAACAGTAACCCAAAATAATAAAACAGTAATATGTGCAACTTCTAATACATGTGAAGATAACCAGCTGCATATATGTGATTTTATGAAAAGCACCATATAAGCACACTCAAGTACAGTGTTGGGATATTTATGCAAATTAGTTTAACATTGCTTTACGGCATACCTTTCAACCTCAGCACAAGAGATCAGAACAAAAGCAAAAATAAAGGGGACAAAGACCCAAAAATAGAAACAGATTTTAAAGACTGCTGTCATGCACTTAGAAAGTTGCTAGAATAATAGCTTTTGCTTTGGCATGTATTTTCTAAAGTTTATGAAATCTGAAACTCAAATGCCTCTCATTATTTACTGACTGCAATCCTCAATGATTTTCCAAAAAACACAAATTTTATGAGGAACAGGCCAAAAATATGAGGTGAAAATCTGGATATTTCGGGATAATTTGGACAGCTGAGACATATGCTTTATGAGAAACATACGTATAACATCAGAAGGTACTTACATCAAAATGGGAAATTAATATATAGGTCACAGCTTTACATGTTGCCATTTCAAAAGCCAGCATGGCCTTACTGTGCTGTATGTACATAACAGACATGTAAAATTTATAAATTTGTTGTTAAATCATATAAGTATCACTGAACCAAGGAGCATTACACTGACAGATGTAGCTGCCATCCTTCAGTAGAATATGATCATAGTGGATATAAACTGTACAGAACACAACACTGCAAAAACTGGCGTGAAAGACAGTAGGGTGCAAACATTTATATAAGGTAGTGAATTAACAACCTTACTTATGCCACCTAAACATCAGTACAAGAAGAGTGGAACTCAACAATTAAAAAGCATTACAAACTCTGACAACATCACTGATACCATGTGACAGCAGACACCCCCTTCAATAAATAAATAGGTAAGTTATGCACACCATGAAATGAGCTGAGAAATCCTATCATACAATCAAGTTATTCACTGTATGACACGAGCAAGAAAAAAACAATACAGCAAACGTACACAACCTGTAAGTAAGGTATTCATATCTTAAGCACTGTAGAAGTTAAACACAAATGGCACTCAGTCACTAATTTCCATTATAGAGCAGAGTATGTGGTCACTACAATTAATCTCGATATGGCAGGAGACTGCCACAAAGCCCTACTCCTACAAGTTAACTGAGAATTTTGTCATTGTTTAATAGGTTACGGTCACTACATTTGACCTCACTACTGCAGGACCTCTGGCATAAGGCCCTACACCTATAGTTTTACTAAAGATTTTGTCATTGTATAATAGTCTACTGTCACTACATCTGACCTCGATACTGCAGAAGTTCTGCCACAAGACCCTACCCCTACAAGTTTACTGAGAATTTTGTCATTGTATAATGTAAAGTATATTTATCATGAAGAACCTTGCTGCCTATTAACTTTAATCAGTCAAATATATGCCAGCTCTGTGATTTAAAGTGTCTGTGAAATAACATGGGCACTCTAAGGACCTCTTACTAAGTTGACCTTTGTCCAACTTTTCTTGGCCAGTCGACTATGTTGCATATGTCAGTAATTTAGCCTCAGAAAATGACAGAAAACCTGTTTAATGTTAGATCTCTTTGTTAATTGTGTTGTACTGGATATAAACTGTTTGCTCATAGTTATAATTTGACCTGAGGGTGGGAAGCACACTCTGCTCAACTTTGCTTCACTCCCTACTCTACTCCTAATTCCCACCCATGCCATCTTACTCTAATAGTATACTTCCTAAATAAACATTTCACTTCTGACTCTTATTCAAAGACCCTCCTCAAATGACCTTACTACTTCTATACTTACACTTCTGCTTCTTGTTTCCTACTTCCCTATCTTCATTTAATTTTTAGCCCCATTCCCAACTATTTTCTCCCTCCCATACTGCTTTGCACTGTATCCATTCATAGTCACAACCCTCCCTAATAGTGCTTATCTATTCTACATTGTATATTTTTACTTTTTTCAAATAAACCCTCATTTCTTCTTATTTTGACTACATGATTATACTCTCACCTTTCATACCCCTCTATTCCTTACATTCCAGAGAAGATACCAGGACAACCTAACTCTCCTGTTTCATAGAAAATATTTCTCTCCTTACCTATCTTCTCCCAGCTTTCAGAACCCACCCTCACTGAATCTTCTACTGCCCTGCAACCTTATGTTTCCTTCTTCATTGCTACTTCCCACTACCTGACATCTATAAAATACAGATTCTTGTACTTAATTATGCTACTCTTCAGCTTATCCTCTATTCTTCTCCTCCTGCTGTGCCATCTTTCTTCCTACCGTGACTCAATAATATGTCTCAACATCTCTCCATCTCTGTCCCAACCACCTATCCATACTTCCTCTTTACACTCTCCACACATCGCACCAAATCAATTTAATATTGCCCCTCACCTTTAATACAAATATAGACTGATTAACTGCACTTCAACTCAAACCAAAACAAAATTAAGTGCAAAGAATCCTTTCCAAAGCACAAGTATACATAATTCCACAATATATTAAAATCCTTCTAGGAGGAGATATACACCCTAATCCTGGCCTACCTAGCACAATCAACACAAAGATAATTCTCTTCAACACTCTTCTCTAACCCAACAAAAGTCAGTCCCCAACCCTGGCGGTCTAATTTTTGCTGCAATAAATGTTAGAAGCATAAGAAATACAACTGCTAAACTACATGCCTGGATTAGCCAACATAAGCCTGATGCTCTTGCTGTAGCTGAAACTTGGCTTAAACCCAGCATAAATGATATCCATAGTGACTGTATAAAGAGGAAAGGAGGTGGAATTTTGTTAATATTTCCCGACACCTATCAGATTTCCCCTTACAGAAAACCAACACCAAAATTCAGTTCATCAGAGCTTCTTATTGCTTTCCTGAAAATAAACTGTTATAAACAAATCTGTATTACTGTCCTTTACATCCTTCCTGATGAGAACACTATGCTGGAAATGTCTTATATTGGATATCCATAACATTTCTGCAAGAAGAAATACTACTAGGTGATGTCAATGTTAATTGGTTGGACATAAACTCTAACTCCTCTACATCTAGCATGAATGTATATGGTTTCATACAACTAATTAATAGCCCCACATATTTTAACAAGACATCAAATTCCCAATTAAACTGGATTCTAGTATCCAACCCTAGTAAATACACCATCACAGGTACAATGTGAGAATCTCTCAGTGATCATCTCCCAATCTATATGATCAGACATCTCACATATTCAGTTAAACAACATATTTATAAAACAACACTCAATCTTTCCAAATTTAATCCAGAAATGTGTATTACTACATTATCATCTATTAACTGGAACTTCTTAAAAATCATTCCCTTAGACAATGCTGTAAATGAATTTAATACAACTTTTCTAAACATCCTAATTGGCCTTGCACCTCCTAGAAGGAAGAGACTGAAAAAAAATAATGCAATTTGGTTATCCAAAAAGAATAAAATGTTAATACAGGCTAAAGAAAAAGCATGGAAAGAATGGCAAAAATATAAAACACCTCAGTATCTTGAAACCTTAAGAATACTTTGCATACTAAAAATGAAATAAATGAAGACAAAAACTATACTACAACTTTAAGAATAATATTAAACACAACCTTAAAAAATTTTGGACATCCATTAAAGAAATCTTACATCCCATCCATAAATTCAACCCAAACCCCTCCTCACCACTCAAAACTGCAATACAGTTCAACTCTTAGTTTATATAGATAGTATAGCATTTCTAACCAAGGATTCCCCAACATCTAATTACAACACTGCCCAACAGGCACATATCACCACATCCACTTTCACCCTCAGACCTGTGCCCACATACTATATAAAACTATTCTTAAACAAACACACTGCTCTTCTTCAGCTGATGACCTTCCAAGTGAGTACCTAAAAAAGTAGCTAATAGCATTCTCGATCCTGTCTCAATCCTTATAATTCGGTCAATCTAGGAATCCCACATTCCCTGTCTCTGGAAAAAATCACACATTATCCTTTTGCACAAAGGAGAAAATTCAACAGACATTAATAACTTAAGACCTATAGCAATCTTATCTCCCCTTGCCAAAACTCTTGAAAAATGTATTCAAAAACAATTGCTAGAGTATCTCCTGCAGGAAGAAATCCTATCCTCTACACAACATGATTTCCTTCCTTCCCATAGTACTAGCACTGCTTGTTTAACTTATATAGATACTGTCAATAAAGCTAGAGGTAACAGCAAACTAGACTCTTCCTTATTTCTAGACATGTCTAAAGCTTTTGATACTGGTTTTCACAGCAAACTTCTACTTCAAATGCCCTTACTAGGTCTCTCTCAGCCCACCCTTCTATGGTACAAAAGCTACCTGTGCAATAGGTATCAGTCAGTAAAATGGCACAACACACTTTCTCCTTACCTCCCAGTCATCATCGGTGTACCACAAGGCTCTATCTTTGGTCCCCTCCTTTTTAACATTTTCACCAACACCCTCTATACATCCACACAACAGTCCACCTAATACAATATGCAGATGATTCCACTCTCATTTGCATATCTAAAAACATGGTACACCTGCAAAAAATTAGTCAGGAAGCCTTAACAGCTACTGAAACATGGCTTCATAACTCACAGCTCATGCTCAACGCAAAAAGGACAAAACTACTACCTTTTCCCCAAATCCCTCTCGCATGAAAAAAACAAAATTTAAAGTCCTTTCTCAATAATACAACCATTGAAGTCAGTTCTCACAGGAAATTATATCAGAGGTGATAGTGGATGATAAGCTTACATTTGACCTGCGTATACAAACTTGCATAAGAAAAATTCATCAAAAACTAGGGATGCTTTACAGAGCCAAAAACTTTCTTACCGATGCAACTAAAACTACACCTGCCACTATTTATCTCGTCCTCACAGTTTATGGTGTTCCCATCCTTGCTATCTTCCAGGCTTCACAAAAATTAAAACTTGAACAATGATGTAATAAAGTTGCTAAATTTGCAGCAAACACCCCTTTCAGAACCCACCGCTACATAGTGCTAAAAAGCCTAAATTGATGAGAACTGCTTCATCAACTAACATACACCGAGCTTCTTACCACCTATAAAATTATCCAGCATCTATCTGTCTGTCCAGCTCTAAAAAACATTCAGTACCTCTATGTTTCAGGTTGGTCATTGCAATCCATTGATCAAAAACATCTGTCTACAAACCTAACAAATCTGCCTGGCACTATCTGTACTTGTGCAAGGTTACTGAGACTTAGAACTCCTTACCAGTATCCATCAGGTCAACACTCCCCCCGCCCCATCTTTCAAAATGACTCTCAGAGAGTTTCTAGCTAAAATCTGACTGTTCTTTCTCAAAACCAGGATAAGCTATATTCTTAAATGTGAACAAGTACCTTTTCATTCCTTATAACTCCTTATTCTGAATTTTCTTCCCTGACTTTCTCTCTAAATATACCATAAGCTTGTTTCTCCCTTGACTTAATATTGAAATTCCTGTTTGTATTAGACTATCTTACCTTTAATTTCTATACAAACTGTTTAAAATTTCTATAAATATTAAATGATTATCATATGAGTTGTATCAATTCTTAACCAATGTTTGTATATTATCAATGATTTGTTATAATCACTTAAACTACAGATGATTTTGTTTTATTTTTGAACATTGTACAATTATTGTTCTTAAAATGTTTTGTAATAATTTGAAACTTTTCTCCCCAGACCTCTGCTGAAAATGAGCTTCTACCCAGTCAGATTTTCCGGTAATAAAATGTCAATCGAACAATCAATCAATCAATAAATGACTTTTATTAAATTTATGTCAACAAGCATCATCTAACCTCAATATAACCGCTCAAATTTTTAATGTCATGCATTAATGCAGGGCACACAAAATCATGTGCACAGCAAAAGTTATACACACTAAATTAACACGTAGAATGTATGCCTTGTTGATGCATTATGGGAAGCCTGAGATCAAATGTGCATGCATGGATGCCATCTGAATACAAATCTCAAAATGGAGATAGAGACATATTATTGGTCATGCAGGGGAAATAATAAGGCTGAAAATGATAACACATACATCTCAACCCTCTCTGCTCACCAGGTCTGTGCTTCCTTTTGATACAGAGGGTATGATTCCTTACTTTTTCCTCAGCATTTGTATGAATAAAACTATAAGAAATATTAACTGACAACAATGATTCTGGTTAGATGTCAGTTAATATTACATTAACTCTGTGCAGCTGCATAATTAAATAGTGTCATACAAGCCTAGGTAACAGTTTGTACAGAAAGATGTTGATTAGAGAATGCAGGTGCATTTTAAACACTAGGATAACTTAATACAAATGAGGAGAAGCTAGATTCAAACCTACAGCATTCATCTATGTCTAGACCAGAGTCCAGAACCCTACCTGCCCGTCAACCTGTTCAATACTAACTGAGAATAAGTTACAGATAGTCAACATTTTTGATCTGTGATTACATAGTTAAAGCATGACGTAGACTAGCATGTGACCATGCATAATAGTTTACAAAATGACTTGTGGATAACATGTGAGGCAGACCCAATATAACATCAGAAGAATGAAGAAATAAGTTTAGTGCCACATGCACATACAGTGTTATCATGTTCCCCTCAGTAATATATGATATGTTTAACTAATGTCAAATAAGGTACAGCACAGGAAATGGATAAACACTGCATATGCGGACACGTTTACACACCACTGCACATATTAATGTTATTGTTAATATATGCATTTGAAGAATTTAGATATCTTGACGTATATATAAATCAATGCAGACATTCAAATATAAATATACGCAAAGTAATGTAAGTCAGGGTTAATGTATGTTATTGCTTAACTATATATATATATATATATATATATATATATATATATATATATATATATGTATATATATATATATATATATATATATATATATATATATATATATATATATATATATATATATATATATATATATATATATATATATATATATATATATATATATATATATATATATATATACATACATATATATATATATATATATATATATAGAGAGAGAGAGAGAGAGGAAAGATACAGACATATCTATATCTATCTATCTATCTATATATATATATATATATATATATATATATATATATATATATATATGTATATATATATATGAGAGTGTGTGTGTGTGTGTGTGTGTGTGTGTGTGTGTGTGTGTGTGTGTGTGTGTGTGTGTGTGTGTGTGTGTGTGTGTGTGTGTATTATATGGATATACATATGGATATTTCTGTTTATACTTACATATGCATAGAAAGATGTGAGACAGAGAGGGGTGTGTGTGAGTATGTATATTTTGACATGTAAAAATAAAAATAAAGGGTATCTGCTGACCTGTGTTGTTTGACAGATAGTGGCCTCATTCAACATCGCACAATCAGAAATCGTAGACATTCACAAAAATGTCAATATATGTGGCATAAGTGGAAAAGATTATACAATACAGAGATAACCGTACATAAGTTGCAAGTAAAAAGAAATGTGCTTAAATGCCTAATAAATACCAAGCTCGGAATTACAGGAATTTAAGGACTTATGTGGGGTTTGAAGCTTACCTACGATGGTAATTCTTCTACACCACAGTCAAGGGATGCCTTATGAACATTTTCTGTACATCAAGTATGTTTACAATACTCACTGAAATGAAATGCATGGCTCCCTGCATTGGTCACATATTTTTCTAACCCAGACAATAAGTAATGCATATGGATTGTTATTAATACACATTTAAGGTTGAGCAGCCTCCTCTCAATCAGCATTTCCTTGAAACTGGTCAAAATGGTGAAGAAAAATGCCTTCAGAAAATTGCTCAGTAAAGTTGCACTCATTTTGCAGGTAGTAATGGTATGATAACAAAATGTATCATTATCACATTTTAAAAGTGGCACACTTAGGTTGGTAGCAATCTATCGGTGGGCATTAGGCATATGTTCCAGATGTTCCCATGCAATGTTAACTGTTGAGTTTTTCTGTGGAGTACTGTACACTTACCCTGTGCAATTGGTCAATATGCTGAGATTCAAGAACTTGAATGGATATTCGCTGCTATGATTCCAAAACACTGGATGTCAGTGAGCCTCATTTAGTATGTATGGTTAAAGGACGTAATAGCTGTTTGGGCTGATCTATCCTCACTGTTAGGTATAGCTGCCTAAATAAAACTTAGAACTATAAGATAAGTTGTCAGGAGGTTAGCTGCTTGTACTGCTCTTTTAAATTACTGTGTCCCATATTACTCTGCTGTATTAGTAGTGTCCTGTGTGTACCTTGTAACACACATTTCATGTAGTTTTTAACTTGAAAGTGTCTGCGCACAATATGTCAGTTACATAAAGGTTAGGGGTAGCCTTCCCCAGTATGCATACATATGGATACAGGTCCATCATTACCATGGAGGTGTTCCTTATATTCATATAAATGGGTACATGCACACCAGCCATGGTAAACTGCAGCTACAGATAGAATCTGCCCATATCCATCAGTAATGCTGTTTCACCTGTACATCTATATTACTATTTATGGATAACAATGATTTACGGGAGTGTCTACAAATTGTACACCTAAAGTAGTATTTGCAGTTATTATCCCTACATTGGAAACAGTTACATCATTCAATGAGAGTGGGAGGAACCTCAAGATGCATTAGCAAGTAACTTGGTTGTTGGGTTCACATCTAGCCATTCCTACTAAAATGTTCATTTCTATATGCTGCTGTTCTTCTGATTTGCTGTTTCACACATTCACACATACAGCTACATATGTTCTTTATATTAGCATACATGACATGATTGTGCTGATCTTTCTTACTGACTTCAGTGACATCTGTGACATTTCCCACATGGCCGATGTTTACTTAGAAGCTGTAGATGCCTATGCATATGACAGTGAATAAACAACTTTTTTTACTGCTGAAGTGGTAGTGTAGTGGTTATGTGAGTGGCTCTTAGTTATCAGCATTTCCACAGACTTGGGTTCTAATACCAAATTTATGTGTATGACATGTCTTAAGATGATAAGTGGGGTTACTACATTGTATTGTTGCGCAGGTTTTACATGTAATAACATATACACACAGCGATTGATACATGTCAAGTTTGCTTTGTATAGCATTATAATGTATATGGGGGTATTACATCAACATATGCTTTAAAGGCTGATCTGTCAATAGGTATGCCACCTGATACATGCAAATCATATTTTCTTCCAATCTCAAGCAGGAATCATCATGACTACTTTGCTTATAGGGAAAATAAAATTATTCTTGAAGCACTGCGGCAACATGGCCAAAATTTGCTTGGATGGATGTGTGATACATTCTGGACAAATCAAGTAGTGAGGGACATTACCAACATGGTGAATTCTGTGGGTAGTGCACCACTCCAGGCAGTCTTTTAATCACTTCTTCTGACATGATCCTCCATGCAGCCAACAGACTCCAAGACTATGCAAAGGACAGAAATGCTGCTGGAAATGGGTCATCATTATTAACTCCCCGGGTGAGATGACAATCTTCCTTGCCTCCCATCTTAACACCTGCCAGATTATCTTATAACCAGGGGATGGATTGAGGGAGGTATTTCAGGATGTACAGATATGTCCACCATTCACAAACATCGCAGCATAATCCATTTGTCATTTTCAGACATTCATTCACACATCTTACCTTTTTTTAAGAATGTCACAGCGGCACAACCATGCCAAAGACCTAGTAAGTTTGTTAACAAACATTGCTTAGGTAGCAATGTTAGCACCATATGTATTGCTGTTTTTTCACATGCACAGGGTTATCAACAACAGCTGGACAGCAGCACAAGTCAAGTACTTGTTTCTGTCATCAGTTAGTATGATCAATAGCCAAGCCTGCCTCAGCCTGCCTCTGCTGTTAAGACTGACATGTATACTCAGCAGATGCATGTGTTATACTATGAGCTATAGTTTCCACACTACACGGGATGATCTGTACCCTATCTAGGGAGGACAGACCCAGTAAGGTGGTCTATATGCTGCAATGTTGTTAAGTACCACTGTGATCTTTATGATTAATTTGTGTTGTTCACTTGCACAGGGCCAAAAACACCAGCCAGACAGCTACACACATCGGGTACATGTTTCTGTAGTCAGGATGATTAATAGCCTTTGTCTGCCTCTGCCTGCTATTATGACTGAGGTGTGTACTCAGCTATTGCTTGTGTTCCACTGTAACCTGCAAATTCTGCACTACACAAGATGATCCATTCCCCGTTTAGGGAAAACAGACTCCGGAAGGCAGTCTATATAGTTGCTATAATACTATGTTTTTAAATGTAACTTTGACCATTATGACTAATGTTTTCTTGTTCACCTGCATGAGACACTTACAGTCTAGGTAACACTGCCAGCCATCAAATATGTGTGTTTCTAATTTGCTGTGTGGTGTGCATCATTTTCAATGATACATGATGCATATGTATATGACATCCCATCTGTCTATATTTACAGCATGTCTACTTCCTGCCTGCTCCTGTAGCCTGTCCACTGATCCTGAGGTGGGATGTGACATGTCTTATTCTGATAGTATAGCCAGTGGCACATAGAACACTGCATTGGGCTCATTGTCCATCCTGAAAGGGGACAGTCAGGTGTATCTTGGTATAACCTCTGATTGGGAAGATATTTTAGCCAACCATTCTAATGATGTAGGAGCATCAGCTATTGGACATTATGATGACCATGACTCACTGTCCCATGTTGAGGCTGGAAGTGGTGGTGCTCTTCCCCACAATGGACTGATAGTGTCCATCAAACTGAATGTGGGTGTGTAGCTGATGTGCATGGGCTCATGTCAGAAGGTGTATGCTTATTGTCACAAGCACATGAACATTTAAAGTGATATCATGGCACTAACCTGTGTGCACTTGCACATGCTATTGATCATGTAGCACACCAGTTGTGTGTGTTACATAAAGGTCAGGAGCACATACATAGAGAGGTCATGGCAGCACTAGCTGCACAGCATGTTAGCATGGCATCTGTTGCACACTCTGTTGAAAACCTTGTTACTGTGGTACTAGAGCAGTGCCATAGTATGAACTGGATGTTATGTGCCCGGACTGTACTGAGCAGATTACCTCCAGCGGGGAGAGTCATCCCATGTGTGCCTTTCCATAACTATCTGCTTACACACACATTTATACCTATGTTGCCACATCCCAAATAATGATGCATGTTCCATGGCTGTGTAGTGCCTGTCATTGATGCTTTGCAGAACTGAACATATTTGTAAATTTGGTGACGCATAGTATTACAAAAGCCTGTGCATTATAGTATTGCCTTATGTGTGACATTTCAGGTCAGGCATGTTCCGTACTATTTGTATGTGACCTGTCAGGTATGTGGCTTTTTTTATGGTTCTTGCCATATTTTTTTTCCAAACACCTTTATTGAATTATCACTTGTGACATAGGCAAATGTGCATTCATGTAAAAGTAATCACACTGTAATTAACATAACAAACATTTTACTTAACATTATTGCTTTACATCATATAACCTAAGCAACATCACATAAATTATTCAATTCCTGCCTTTTTTAAACAAGCTAGATCTTTATTAAACCATCACTTACTACATAGACAATCATTCATTTATGCAAATGAAAACAAACCACACCAACACAATTGTAGCTGCATGCATTTTACATAACAAACCATACTGGCACACTCCCACTTGCAAGTATTATACATCACTTATCATCTACCCAATATTTTTTAGTCAAGCATTATATAGCTCATTTAAGTCCTGCTGCATTTTAAACTTCATTCCTCCCTTGTATGTGTTGTTCCCACAATTTCCATTTTTTTCCTATGTAGATTGTTCCTACCCTTTTCTAAAGATCTCAATTCCAGTTGTTTTATATTTGTTACTTATTCACTACTTCTAGTATAGTTGGTTTAGATTTTGATTTCCATTTTCTAGTAATTGCTTTTTTGACAGCCACCATTATTAGACACAGAAAGGCCTTATCATGCCTAGGCAATTCTGATTCTATATTATAGCTGAGAAAAATCCTCTCCCTCATCAGACCAATTTTCCCACCCAGCATCTCCAACAGTGCATCTTGCAGGGAATCCTTAAAGTCCACCAATTCACCACACTCCCAGAAAATATGTTTCCAGTTGCCCCTTTCTTCCCCATCACACCTCTAACACTTGCTATCTGCCTGAGGAAAACTTCCCTGGAGTCTACTTGGGGTATAGAAATATCTATGCAAACATTTCCAGAGAAAAATCTTAAATCTTCTAGATTTTGATGCATATTTGGGAGATATACATATATCCTCCCATTGTTTCTTTGTGAATTGCTTATCCAGTCTCTCTTCCCAATCCTTTCTAACCTCCTCTGATTGACTCTTATAGTTATCATGCAATATTTTATATACTCTGTTAATTATTCATTTTTTAATGGCAACTTCTGTTCTGGATTCTATTAAAAACTTTACCAGTGCTGGTCTTTCATATAAGACCCTCATATTTATTTTTCTTTGCCTATACTCTGATATCAATCCCTGATAGGGAAGGCATTCTCTAACCTGCAGTCCAAATAAATTATTGGTGTCTTCCCATTCCTTCATCTTTCCCTCTTTAATTATTTGCTCCCAATACCTTGGTCCCCTTGCCAGTTTTCTCCAATGGATTCCAGCCCCCCCCTTGCCTAATGTCTATATCCCTAATTGCAGTCATTGGTATAAGAAGAATCTCCTTTCTACAATCTCATGTTGGCTTAGTTCTTAGAATACTTTCTGCTAATTTATGGATATAATAGTCTGTATGATTACTCTTATTCTCCTTAAAGGCCTTCATCCAAAATCCCAGTCTTTCCTTGTTTTTGAGCTCCCCCCTGTTTCATCATCATCCCTTTCCACTTTGAAATATAGTTTTTTGATTGTGGTATGTATAGGAGCCTTAACTGTGTAGCTCTGAAATACCCATTCAAATTGGGTAAACACAGTCCACCCTATTCTATTGGAATAATCAGCTTATCTCAGTTGACTCTTGTCATAGTCCCCTTCCAGCGAAAGTCCTTTAGCTCTTTATTAATTGCTATCCACAACTTCTCCTCTAATTGATAAAAATATGCCTGACCTGTGTATAAGACTAAGTGACTAAAAACATTTTAACTGCTTGTATCTTATTATCCATATCCACATAACAAAGCTATTTTCTCAGTTTTTGTATTATCTTTTGTTTAGTCTCTTTCCACATATCCTTAGCTGTCACACTAGAATCATTTTAATCCCTATTCCTAAATAATTCATTTTATCATGTCCCCATAAATATGGATATTCCTGAACCAGTTTGTGTATAGTTACATAATTTACCGCTATTGCCTTTGTATTAGCTTCATTAATTTTGTATCCTAAAAAGATCTGAAACTGTCAGAAATGTTCCACAACACTGTAATCTCTCTTTCTAGTTTTGTCAGGTATAAAATAATATCATCTGCAAATAAAGCCAGCTTTTCTTGACTACAATACCAGTTATATCCTTGAATTTCGGAGTCCCTTATTTTCTTTGCCAATAGTTCTAAATATAATGCAAATAATAAAGGGGAAAGATGACACCCCTGTCTGGTTCCTCTGATCAAGCAGAAATTATCAGAGAGGACCCCATCCACTTTAATTTTCACTTCTGATCCCTCACATATCCTCCTAATCAACCTTATAATTTTTTCAGGAAATGCAAATGCTTCTATTGCCCTGTTCATAAAGCAAAGCTTACTCTGTCAAATGTTTTCTCTGCATCAAGACCCACCAACAACAATGGTATTTTCTTATATTAAGCTTCCCTTGGGATCATCAGTGTTCTGTTAATGCTGTCAAGTGTTTGCCTCCCCTCCAGAAAACAATATTGAACCATATTTAACAGTTTTGGCATTACTTTTGCCATTCTTTTAGCCATTATAGACATGAACACTTTATAAGTAGGGTTTAGTATTGAAATGGGCCTGTATGAAGCTGGATGTGATGGATCTTTACCCTCTTTTGGTATTACAGCTACCACTGCTTTCTTCCTGTTAAAATACTGTTAAACAAAATCTTCCAGATCTTTATAATTTTCTTTCCTCCTAGCTGCCAAACTTCCACAGGAATACTATCTATTCCTGGGGACTTTCCTGTAGATTGGTTATACATCACTATTTTTATCTCATCTCCTCCTGTCCTAACCGTTAGTAATAGAACCTCATCTACTTCTAATCTTTGCATATTTAATTCTTCCATAAACATTTCAGTTTGTATCTTTTCTTGATTTTCATATTTCTCTGCTTTATAAGACTTTCATAGAATTTTTGAAATATTTCTAATACCTCTACAGGAGTTGTTGTGGAAAAGGATTTGTGCTCTAGTGCTATTATCAAAAAAAAAAAAACAGTTGCTTAATAGCAACTTTTTAAAACTTGTACATATTATCAAGGTAATCCCTTATTATCTATCTAGCATTCTGCAGTTGATCCACTTCTTGTTCTTTGAGATTCCCCTATTCTGCAATACTTTAACACGTATCAGTCCCTCCCAATATTTCTTGTAACTTCTTAATCATAGCTCCCTTTCTTTTATTTCCACCCTATTTTTAAACTCCAACTTAATTTTATCCCACTCTCTAGCTATATTTTCAGAAGAAATTTCTTCCTCTCTGACACCTCGTGAATAATCTCTACTACCCTTTTCTTAAATACCTCTCTTTTCAACAGATAGATGGGAAAGTGCTAATGTCTCATTTTTATTTTATTACCCTGTGCTTTTATTTTAGCTATTACTGGGGCATGATCTGAAATAGTTATTGGGTGAGTATCAAGACCTTCAATTAAATGCACACATTCCTGTGAAATGTAAATTCTGTCTAGCCTAACCCAGTTTTTATCTCTTGGGAAATAACATGTAAATTCACTCTAAACTCCTATTACTGAATTCACATCTGATGGCCCTTACCATGTTGTCAGTATTGCTGCTGTCATATGCTGCATAGTATGTGTACAACATTGTTATGCATGCCTATGACATGCGTGATGCATCTCAGTGTTATTATACCATGCCTGCAATTAGATTCTGCAGATTACGATGCATTCTCAACCAATGCACAAGCCTACATTTTCTGTGGTAATGACAGATTTAATTATGAGTCTTGTGGGGTAGTATATATAGTAGATTGTATGTGTAATATCCCCAAGTGGTATGTGAGTCAGACGAAAAGGAAAGTTTAATATCCATATATTGGAGCACTTGGGCAATATTTGGAATAAAAAGTTTAAAAATTCTATAGCTGAACAATTTCATAAAGTTCATCAGGGTTTACAGACTGTTCTTTTCTTTAAGTGTACTAGCACAGTTGTTTCTTCCTAGGGGGTAATTTTGTTCAGAAATTAAATGCATTGGAAAAGAAAATGATTTTAATCTTTGGAGAATTGTACCCTAGGGGACTTAATTTAGAAATAAATGTTTGGTAGAAGGATAACTTTTGATAAAGAGGTTAAATAAAAAATTTAAAACAAGTTAAATTAAATTAAATTAATTTAAATAGAATGGTATCACTGAATAATTGATATTTTGATCTTGTATTTATGTCACACTGTTTTACAGTTGAATTATCCTGAAAAAGCGCATGGCCGAGGTACCAGATCAGTATTAAACTGTTGGTGTTTGAACAGCTTGGTCATTTTTGTTTTTTGTATTTATGTGTTCGTTGTTGATGTGATGACACACATATGCCAGTGTGCTCTTCTTTTATGATGTATCTTACATAAAGTGGTCCTGCATTGAATGTTCCTCTGTAGCTGTTCAGATGTGTTCATTACTATTGTAAAAAACAATTAGCCCAAAGGATAAATGGTTCACCACATAAACAATGAGTATTCCAAGCAAACAAATAAAAGGAACTTTGAATCTGTATTGTGTTTTAATCTAATGGTCTGATGAAGTGACCCTTGGTCGAGAAAGTGCTCACTTAATCATAAATGCATGTGTTTTTACGTTTAGTACCCCAACCTGTTTGAATTAATTGAATGTAGATTGCATTGTATTTCATTAAATAATAATTTGTGGAATATGCAGTATTCCTTACAAATTTGTGGGAATAAGTAAAAGACAGAGTGAGCACAGACGGCCTCCTCCAAATGCCTCTATAAAACTTTTGATGCACTAGTCTGTCACATTGTTGTTAGGCACACTCACTATGTTTTGGAATCCAGCAGGCATGTACATAGTCATCAATTTTCCTACACTGAATAAGCAGGTTTCTATTATAACATCATAATGACCAAATGACGAACGACCGAAAAGCCGAAAATGCCATACCTCGAAGTTGCTTTTGTGGGGATGCCCCCCACACCCACACCCCCAATTATATATACCGAGATTGCACTACAGTGAGGAAAGGGCAAATTTTCTGATCTTCATTGTACTGCAATTTCACAAAAAACACATCGATGAATGGCATTTTCACGTTTTAGGCCTTTTGATCTTCAGCCATTTCGTTGTTATAATAGAAACCTGAATAAGTGATTACTTGCTCTTATATTTATGTCCATTAAGGAATCATATCTGCCACTAATACACAAACATCTTTCTTCGGCGCACTGCACTCTCCGTACTTTTCTTTTTGGAATCCAGCAAAATAAGTTTAAATTATAAATTCTTGCTGAGAAAAAGGTATAAGAACTAAGCAAACAGTTGGGGAAGAGAAAATAAGAGATGAGAAAAATACATTAACAAAATTAGATTTTTTAAAGTTTGGCAAGTATTTCCTGCTATCATGAATTATTTAGCACACTGCTTTCTTATCTATAGGTGAATCATCCAAAGTGAGGCTAAGAAACACAATAAACTAATATTTATTTATTTATTTATGCATTTATATTTGTTTACTGAGAAAGGGGATCACATCAGTCTCCCTGATAGACAGGGGTCCAGGAAAGTAAATACTGTGGGAAAAAATAGCCAGGGAATTGTTATGGTTAGGCTCATATAGGCCCTAAGGCCGATAGCCTAGTACCAACCTATAAACCTATGAACCTAAGTCCGACTGGGCCAGAAGCCCATTTTCAGCGGAGGCCCGGGGAGAAAAGTTCCACAGAAATATAAGCAAAATACAATAATTAGATAGTACAGCAATATACATGCAGTAAAATGGAGAATACACATCATCTAGTCAGTCTATACAAAGTAGTATTCAATACAGTTTTCTAGTAGATACGGGTTTCCTTTATATATATATATATATATATATATATATATATATATATATATATATATATTTATATATTTTTTTTTTGAGTAGTAATAAACACCGAGGAGAGAGAGAAAATGAGGTAAGGAGTGGACAGTGTGTTGAGAGATTTATAGATATCCTGTCAGTCAGGTGTGGCGCAGGAGCAATGCCGGTTCTTGGATAGAGGTTTAAATAGTAGTTGTTTGAAATTTGTAGATTCAGGTGTGTTTGGAGGGTGTGGGGTAGAGAGTTCAATAATTTGGCTATTTGATTTGAGAATAGGGCTTTACCGTGAGTGTTGTTAGCTTTGTTTACTGTGAGAAAGTTTCTGTTTGCAGATCTTAGACTTTGTGGGCATGAGTAGAAAACAACAAGTTTATTGAGGGATGGGCAACTGTCAGGATGGAAGATGATACTGTGTGTGAATTTAAGTTGGTAGAGCTGGAGAAGGTTTGGTAGCTCCAGCCAATTTAATTTTTGTAGAGCAATACAATGGTGGGTTTGGTGGGGAAGGTTGGCTGCAAAGCAGGCTGTTTTGTTGTAGCAAGTTGTCAATTTGATTGTCTGATTTTTTTAAGTTGGTAAAGGGGGGGAAAGCATATAGGAGTGTAGAGAGGAGTAAGGTTCTGGATATGGCTAGTCTGGTATTGTCAGTGAGGAATGGCTTGCTTCTTTACAGTGAAACAAGTCTGATGTGAACTTTCTTAATTGTGATGGCTATGTGTTGGTCAAATCTGAGTTTGTTGTTGATTGTCACTCCAAGGAGTTTTGTATGCTTAACTGGCTGGATAACTGTGTTGTTTGCTGAGAGAATGGTAAAAGGAGGTGTTGTCTGTGAATGTTTGCTACTGGTAAATAGCATTGACTGTGTCTTTTTGGGGTTGAGGATTAGTTGTGATTTACTTAGATATGTTTCTATATCATTAAAGGCTTGTTGGGCTACTATTTGGAGGTCTGGTAAGGTATCTGCTGAGCAGATTAAAGTTGATTCATCCCCATACTTTAGTATGTGTTGTGAATGAGGCTAGATCATTGGAGAAGATGGTGAAAAGAAGGGGTCCTAGTATGGACCCTTGGGGGTCTCCAACTGAGACAGGCAGAAGTGATGAATGTTTGGATTTCCATTGTACTGTTTATTGACTGTCACAAAGCTAGCTTAGGAACCAGGAGAGGGAAGTCTTTGATAGGCTTAGTGAGGCAAAAGTACTAAGGAGTTTCTGATGGGAGACAGTGTCAAATGCTTTTGACATGTCTACGAAGATTGATGCTATTCACTGGTTTGAATTTCTCAGTTGGTTGATGGTGTTAGAGAAATTAATTAGGGCTGTGGTGGTCATGTGTTTCAGTTTGAAACCATGTTGGGAGGGAGAGATAAGGTTGTGAGATAACAGGTATTATAGTAATTGAGTGTGGATACATTTTTACAGAATTCTAAGATGGGGGAAAGGATAGCTATGGGTTTGTAATTGTTTAATTCTGTTCATGTTCCTCCTTTATGTAGAGGGATGATATAAGAAATTTTCCATAATTTTGGGACATATTGTTCTGCTATAGACTTATTTACAGAATGGAAACAGGCAGAGCTATGGCATCAGCTGAAAGTTTGAGGTACTCACTGGGGAATTGGTCAGCTGCTAAGGAAGAAGGTTTCAGTTGTTTTCCAGCGCTGTTCTTATGGTGTTAGTTGGGACAGGTTTGAGGTCAAAAGAGTTGTTAGTTTCCACAGTAGGTGGAAGAGATAGTGGGGTGGAATTGTTCCCTGTAATTAAAGAAAGGATAACGTTTATAAAGTAAGTGTTGATTTGTGAGGCAATACTCATGCTTTGATTACTGGTTGTTGGTTCTGGGGTTGTAGCTTTATCTGGGTGGAGGAACAAGTTAATTGCTTGCCAGAACTTTGTGGGATTGTTTTCATATTGTTTTGCATAGATGTATAATATGTTTTTGTCTAGTTTGAGTTGTTTTTTTGTTTGATTAAGGAGCTGCTGGTATCATAGCAGGGTTTTATTGTCTTTTGTTTTCTGGAATTGAAACCAGGTTTTGTCCCTTAGTTTTTGAAGTCTAATGGTTTCTTTTGATATCCAGGACAATCTCTTATTTTTAAAATGACATGTACGAGTTGGTGCTAAGCTATTTAGAATAGCTAGAAATGTGTTATTAAAGTATGTTATGGTCAAGTTGGAGATGATGGAATGGTGTCCAGTTGCATTTATTGAGCATATCTAAGAATGCTTCATTGGAGAAGTTTTTGGTATTTCGTACGACTTTGTAAACTATGGTTCTGGGTGGGTTGAGCTGATGATGGCTTAAGGAGGTAGGTCTATAGTCACTTAAATTATTTGCAAGGCATCCGGAAAGATAATTGTGGGTGGTACTGTTAATAAGTGACCAGTCTAAGATAGATTCCCTTTTGTTATGTTTATCTATTTGAGTGGGAAACTGGATTGGTTGAGAGAAACCATGTAGATTTATGAAGGTGGAGGGGTTATCACCAGTGCAAGTGTTCCAGTCTAAGTTGAAGTCACCTGTGATAATGGTTTCATAGGTGTAGGTTGAGGCTGTCCAAGCTTTGAGTTCCTCAATGGCAGTGGGAGTATTGTTGGGAATTATGTAAGTGGCTATTATGGTAATTTTTTTCTTTGGGTTGATTCTGAGCCATGTTACTAGGACTTCAAAGCTGTTATCATAAGGGTATTTGATGGGTAGGTAGTCTATGCTTATGTTATCTTTGTAGAAGACTGCAACCCCACCACCTTTCTTTCTTATCCTGTCTAACCTGTGTATGCTATAACCTTGTGGGAGTATATCTGGGTCTCTTATATGGGGTTCTAACCAAGTTTCTGTTGCTATAAAAATGTCTGGTGAGTATTGTGCAATGACTGCATGATGTGATTTTGTTAACTAGGCTTCTAAGGTTCATGTTAAAAATGAAAAGTTCTGTAGTTTTAATGTGAGGAATGGGTGGAATGGTAGCCAAGATGGTATGTTGTGCAGTATGTGGCCCAGGATTGTATATCACCACTACGGAGAATCTGTGATAATATACATGCAGGTTTGTGTGACAATTTAGAGAGTATGTGAAGGTGTTTGCTGAAGTGGTTAGTGGTATTACTGACAACTACATGCTTGAAGTGGAAGTATGCAATACGTGTGTGATTGTAGAGTTGGGAGTAGATGACAAGGTAGGAGAGTGAGGAGTGGATGGTATTAGTATAATGTAGTGTGGGGCTATGGACATGTATCTGTAGGTGAGTGTAGGATGTTAGATAGTATGCTGATAGCAGTAGGGTATAGTGAGCAGGGGAAAGAGCATAGTGTGTATTCTTTTTAAATGTTAGGTTATCTGGATGGTGTGATGAAGATGTAGGGACAGAGGGGTGTAGGTGTAGTGTGGGAGTAGAGGGATTAAGGACGGCTGCAATTAAGTTGTGTGAGGAGAAGGAGGAGTATTACAAATAATGTATTGGCTAATTTAGGTGTGATTGGTGGATGGAGAGTGATTCTTGATTTGGGGAAGTTAGGGGAGTGGTTAGTGTTGGTATAAGTCCAGGTGATGCAGGGGTTGGTGGGAATGGGGGTAGGGTAGAAGAACGGGCTTCCCCCCTCACAGAATAGTGCAAAGAAAAACAATCAGTATGAGAAATAGAAGTCTTGGAGCTGTAAGGTAAGTGAAGGCAAGGGAGAGGTAGAGGCAGAAAGTTAGGAGTGCAAGCAGACAGTTGCAAAAGCACTACTTTTATGACCTTGGTGTGTAAGTAAAACAAAGGAAGGAAATCTATCTGGGGACAAAATACACCAAGTAAATGGTATAAGCCTTACTTTACAAGTATTCAATGTGGAGGGAGATTTATTTGGGATAAGATACATCAAGTATATTGTTAGTTGTGCCACCCAGTGGCGAGAGACAAAACTATAGTTGCTTGGGGGGGGTCCTTGCAGGTGTACATGCCAGCCAAAACAATGTTTAAAACATAACTAGTAAAAGTAACACATTTGCTATAAAAATAAATGTAAATAACCAGTCACAATGTTTAAAACATAACTATTAAGGACAAAAATCTGCTAATAACAAGAAATGTAAACATCCAATCACCTATGCAGACTTGTATGGTAGGTATCCTTATTAAAAAGTGTTATTTTTGTCTGTCAGTCTGCCTGAAAAAACATGTCATTCCATATTTTCCTGCAACAAAGGAAAAAAAACTGAGGTACTAAAATCTTTCATATTAATAAAAATCATTCAGGCCATTAATGTATTAGCTCTACTTCTATGAGCAATATCAAATAAAAGCATCATTTATGTAACATAAAAGGTAAACTATATGTTCAGATTCTAATCTGTGGAGTATTTTGAATTTACAATGGAGGCAAAATAATATTTTTTCTTGGAACTATAATGATCTGTAACACGATATTAGGTGTAGCTGTAATGTTTTTGCAAAGTACATTAAGAGCAAAGGTGATGAAAGTTATATTCTAGCCTATTAAAAAAGGAGTGTGTTGATATGCTGTTCAGTTTCAGATCCCATTACTTGTTGTTATACCTGAAATCAGAAGCATAGATATGGTGGAGAGAAGGGGGCAGCCAAACCAGGCACAAAGTGTTAGGTTGCGTGACTGGGTCTTAGTGCCGATATTGCATTTGTGTTTTGAACTGTAGTGCATTCTGTGTGTTATGAACAGGAACAACTGCTAACTTTAATTTTTTAAATTAAAGGAAAGTTTTTTCTTTTTTATTATTTTAGTCTGAACTGATGTGCGTTAGTGCTCCATGTAAGGCATAAACTAAGTTTTTTTTTTCATTTTTTTTTTGCTCCTCAATTTACAAATGAGGAGTGGAGTCTGGAAGGATAGACCTGAGACCATGCTGCTTTAAGAAGGTCAAACAGATATTTGACTTCTTAAGACATGTTTACCCCAAACACACATTTCAAGAGTCCCATTTTCATTTTATTTCTGTCATCATGAACTATTTTATGACTTAAAGACCTAATGCACTTAATGGATGTTTCAGCAAGTGAAGACAAAAAGAGTGGATAGAATACTTTTTATGTTTTTTTTTTTGGGGGGGGGGGGCCTTCTTCAGTGACTTGTTCCTTACATTTGGAGCACAAGATCAAGGAACAGAGTTTTTTGTTTGCTCTTCAAAGAGTGTTATTTTTATTTGCTTGGTGATGGGACCATGCCAAATTGGAGTATTGTGCTATGTGCCAGAATAGCTATCTATTTCTTAGCTTGAAATGCATTTATTTAACTTTATTTATTTATTTATTTATTTATTTATTTATTTATTTATTTATGTATATAGTTGTTTATATAAATGTACTTATTTAATTTTGTTGTTGTAACCAGGTGATATCCATTAAACCTATTGGTTATTACCTGCTTTGGTGGAGGGGGGGGGGGCTGGGGCTGGGAAGAAATCTCTGGTTATAATGTTACAGTCTTTGTTGCTCAGAAGAACATATGTGACAATAC
Organism: Protopterus annectens; assembly: GCF_019279795.1. NCBI lineage: Eukaryota > Metazoa > Chordata > Ceratodontiformes > Protopteridae > Protopterus > Protopterus annectens. The sequence goes on from NC_056731.1 coordinate 1,374,645,851, forward strand.
AGTATAGCATATCAATGTAAAGTTCATGGTACTGCAAACAGAATTTTAGTGAAAATATACAGTCAGTAAACCACCTTAGTGAAGTTAAAAAAATGTAATGGTTATCGTTTGACAGGGTAGCATACTTTTTCACAGTGCACACCTGCACAGTGATTTAAGATCTATGTGCCTGAACTCCAGTAAAAGTTGGTAGAAATGGTGATGGTACAGTACATGAGAAGTGGTAAGAGAGCCACTCTGACAATACAGGAGAAAAGTCAGGCTGCAAGGTCATCTGAATGGAGGACTGAATTAGGACAGGACGAAATGAGAGTTTTCATGGCTGAGAATGTAGGGATGGATTATTTGATAATTTTATTGATGCCTGGTCTCTTGAACTTCATCCATTTGGGTTTGTGAAGCTAAAAGTGCATAAACTTTAGTTTGCTAACGTCTTAGCTAGTTGCATTAGTATTTGTGTCTGTAGGGGGCATGAAGGTGGTACATAAAAATGTAATAACTTCCAGTTTCAGTCTTACAGCTGTGAACAAATAGGTTCTGAAGCAATGGGCCATAATAAATGCACGCATATTTTATGGACAAACAAGAGGGATGCCTAAAAATTTTGAATAAAACCAAAGCATATCCATGCACTCTTCTGAGGTATGCACATCATAAGTTTTGTAGCTAAAATGCTGCTGGATTCAAATTCCTTTATGTATGGAATTGACTCCTGTTGTTTTGGAATGATCATGACACTGACCACTTTACTGCTAGTGCCAAATGAACATCTGAGAATTTCTTGGAGGGACTGCCTTGAAGTGGAATATGCTTGGTTAGCAATTTGAAATGGAATTTGTTCAAGACATTCCTAAGCCCTAGTATTTTTTTATAGAAATATTCTGCTAATCTATGTCTTTAAATATTAACATGAATATTGCCAAGGCAAGGTATACTAGCAGACATTATGTAAGGACAAATCATGATGTAATAAAAGCCTATTTTACATAAATGAAAGAAAAGAACTAATGGAAATATCAGAAGACAGACTTTGAAATTCAACAAATTCAGTCTGAACAAAGCTTGCAAAATTCTAAATGTATCAATCTAGCAATTCAACCAAGCTTTGGAATGAAGTATTTTGAGTGACTGCAAAACAATAAAATATATATTTTATATTTATATCCATAGAATTTGAAAGGCTGTAATTATCACTGGCAATACTGTATCTTCTGCACTTAGCTTGGATAGCATTTTGAATGCATTTGCTTGTTAGTTTATTTATTATCTATTTATTTATTTGAGTATTCTGCGAAAAAGGGTTTCTTTTCAGGGTACAACAAATGGCCATAAAATCGAATGAAAATGTCCAAAATATATACTTAGTTGCACATTTAGACAGAACAATAAAAAGGGTGCACAGTCAAGGAAAAAATCAATTAAAACAATTATAGAAAGATCTTGTAGGAGCAGCACCAAGACCAATACAATTGAGCACTGTATATTTAATCTCTTGCTGCACTGGATATGTATGAGGGCAGTGTGACAATGTGAGGTCTGTGGTAGGAGTGATGGATGCATTTCAGGTGGAGGTGGGATTATATCAAGAATCAGCTCTGAACCCTTTCTTATTTGCAATGGTAATGGACAGGTTGACAGACGAGTTCAGAAAGGAGCCCCATGGACTATGATGTTAGCGGATGACATTGTGATCTGTAGTAAGAGTAGGGAACAGGTTGAGGAGACCCTGGAGAGGTGAAGATTGGTCTTGAGAGGAGAGGAATGAAGGTCAGCAGGACTAAGACAGAATATATGTGTTTGAATGACAGGGAGGATAGAGGAATGGTGAGGATGCAGGAAGTAGAACTGGTGAATGTGGATGAGTTTAAATATTTGGGATCAACAGTTCAGAGTAATGGTGAGTGTTGAAGAGAGCTGAAGAAGAGAGTACAGGCATGGTGGAGTGGGTGGAGAAGAGTGTCAGGAGTGATTTGTGACAGACAGGTATCAATAAGAGTGAAAGGGAAGTTCTACAAGAGGGTAGTGAGATCAGCTATGTTATATGGTTTGGAGATGGTGGCATTGACAAAAAGGCAGGAGTCAGAGCTGGAGCTGGCAGAGTTAAAGATGTTAAGATTTGCATTGGGTATGACGTGGATGGACAGGATTAGGAATCAGTATATTAGAGGGTCAGCTCAGGTTGGACAGTTTGGAGACAAAGCCAGAGAGATGAGATTGCATTGGTTAGGACATGTGCTGAGGGGGGATGCTGGGTATATTGTGAAAAAGATGTTAAGGATGGAGCTGCCAGGTAAGAAGAAAAGAGGAAGGCCTAAGATAAGGTTTATGAATGTCATGAGAGAGGGCATGCAGGTGGTTGGTGTGACGGAGCAAGATGCAGAGGACAGGAAGAAATGGAAACAAATGATCCACTGTGGTGATCCCTAACGGGAACAGCTAAAAGAAGAAGAAGATATTTAATCTCTTGTGCCTAAGTGACATCAGTAGCCATTTTTACATCTTACATCCTGTGTTTATGCCTTGCAGTTCTTATTTTGGCAAACTGTTGAACATTTATGAACTACTAACTCAGTTAAATCAGTTAATACTATCACCCTGGGTATTCTTTATGAGATTAAAGCATGTGACAGCATTACCCATAATGACATTATTCACTAATATTGCAAACTAACTCTGCTATTCCTATTATTGTGTGTTATTAATTGGATATGATAATGGAAAGGATTCCAAAAAAACGTTGCAAACAGCACAGCATGCCAAAGGAAGACATCAAAGTATCAGAGGTGGAAAGGATTTCATAACATATGCTGAACCTAGACCAAGTAATTATCTATTCAGCAGTATATTATAACATTGGACTCTGTGCATGCCTGCTGGATTCCAAAACACAATGGGTGCACCCAACACAATTTAAATGCAACACAATACTTCTCGACAACTTTCTGAAAGCACTCAGCAGAGGTCATACGTGCTTAATTTTAATGCTTCTATATCCTTCGTATTACTAGTGATCCTGCAGATTCCTCAAACCTAACTTAAAAAAATAAATGCAACTGGCATTTAATGCATTACAGCAGGCTGGAGTACTGAAAGTCATAATAGATGATGATCTGGAAAGGGATCCCAGAAGGCTGAGAGCCAGGCATAATGCCAGGCTATGGTTAAGCCAGCTGTCTGCACAGGAAATAATAATAGATATGGATTAGACAGACATCTGATGCAGGTTGTGTGCACCACACATGTATGGTTATAGCCTTTGGGGTAGTCCAGTACTGGTAGAAGCAAAAGTGCCTGACTATAAGTATACTGGCCTCTGGGACATTTCAACTACATATGGGAGATGCAGTAAGAGTGTCTCAGACAGCTGCCACTCACATTCTTTCACAGTACCCAGCATTAATGTGCACCAAGTTGAATGAATATATACATTTCCCAACAATAGCCATGGAGTGCTGAAATCTCATGAAACAGTTCAATGCTATAGCCAATGTCTCCCATGTCCTCAATGCAATTGACTTCACTCACATCCTAATCAAAACTCCAGCTGTGCCTGATGCTGAACAATACATCAATAGAAAGGGGTGGCCATCAGTCATCAGGTGGTGTGCTCTTACGATAGCCTCATTACTAATATCTTGGCAACAGACCTGATAGTGTGCATGACACATCAATATGAAGGGAAAGTGCCCTGAGGTCTGCTTTCCAACATGATGAAATATCAGAGGGGTTTCTACTAGGTAAGTACCTGACCACCACTAAACAGTAAGCATTAGCCACATATCATCACGAGAAGCAAGAAGATCAGATATTCCTTCCAATCACCCTGAAAATAGGTGACTGTGGTTGTCCACTGAAGCATTGGCTAATGACACCATAAAGAGCCACATCAACCCCTGCCAAGAATACAGACAACACATCACCCAAAACACCATCCAGCATATGTTTGGCATGCTGAAAGCAACATTCAGATGTCTGGCCACATCCAGAGTGCACTACAATGCACACCAGAAAAGGCATCACAGATGGGCACCATGTGTGCCCTGCTTCACAATATGATAACATCAAAACATGGTGGCCTGCCAGCCACAGGTGTTAGTGACCTACCCAAAGAACCCCAGATTTCTGATGCTGAGCTATGAGAGCTGTCACTGGATGATCAGGAGGGCAAACAGTGAAAGGAAATAGGTGTGGGCATTAGAAGATGTGGCCATATGTCCTAGGCAACAAAGCAGTATCTGAAACACACCATTGAATCATGCTAAGCCATACAGTAAACTCCCTTTTATCCTGTCTTGCTGGCGCTGGACCTTAGGCTGGATAAATTAATGGCTGGTTAATTGGAAAACATATGCAAAATACCATTTATGGGTTATAAATCAACTAGAACAACAGGATTTGTGTTAATATGCATTTTTCTAAAGACTATGACATCTAAAACTCAAATGTCTATCATTATTTAGCCTACAGGAGGCAGAAATGCTGTTTTTCTCTGTTGCATTTTGCTGGGGTTATGCTAGAAATTTGATGGCTGGTTAAAGAGGAGGCTGGTTAAAGAGTGGCTTGATAAGAGAGAGTCTACTGTACATACAAATGTAAACAGACTAAACAGTAATGTTCACATGTTGTCCCACAACAGCAGCATAGAGCAGGACTAATGGTAAAAAACCATTAGCTGACCCCATTGAACATTATGCACAACAGTAGCGTATGATATATCTATAAAAAGATATACACAACAATCAGCAAGGAACACATCTGGAGGTATACAAAGAAATATCACCAAAGAAATTCTCTCTGCAAGGTACATCACCAAAGAGGACCACACAGGCAAACGTGTGACACACAGGAGGTGTTCATGACAGAAGATATTATGGAATAGCAATAAAACTAGTTTGTTTAAAGTCCATATTAATATACAGTTATAATCAACAGTCCTATATGATGTTTACACTGGCTCAGTATAGTCGCAGATAATGTCAGAATCTGTCACTATGCAAATGTTAAATTTACTGAGTAGAACAAAATTTACTTCATGTACATTGCTATTATTAATACAGATACTCATGGAATACACTTGAAAATACAATGCATCACATAAACATATATGCTTACTATATACATATATGATAATGTAGGTGTTAAGGTGCAGAGTATTTAACCTACTGCAGGCATTTGGTGGCAGGTGGCTAACGTCCGAGCTCTTCCTGCAAAGATCCTCTGTAACCCTCAGATGTAGCTCACCATAGCAGTGGTGGACCTACATGCCAGTCCAGTAAATCCCAGTATGTTAGTAGTGCTCCCTCTCAATCTCTTTCCAGATATCAATCGTTGCAATGTTCCTGGGGTGCACTTGCATCTTCTGCTCACATCCGGCATAAACTGTGAACATCTGCATCATCTCCCTGTCTGTCTAGTTTAGCACCTGGACACACTGAAGCCTCTTTTCAGTTATTATCTTCACTGAAGTAGTTGTACATTGAAGAAAAAACGCCTTCCAAAAAATGCTGAGGCCTCACTCAGTTCACAGGTAGCAATTGTATGTTAAGACTATGTTCCATATTACATTTAAAACTTGGTGCATATATAGAACGGTAGCAGACAATTGGAGGACATCAGGCACATGTTACAGATGTTCCCATTTATTGATACCTATTGGACAATTGCACTGAGCACTGTACACTTACCACAAGCAATTGCTTAATGTGCTGCAAATCGAGAACTTAACATGGGTGTTCACAAACAGAATTCCAAACCATTGAATGCTAATGAACCTAATTAATTATGTATGGAAGAAATGGTGCTTGAAATATGTGTGGTCTTAGTTAACTTCACTCAGGGATATAGCAGACTGATAGCTAGTTTCCAAAGGTAAGCTGTCACCTTCTTACATTGCTTCAGTAGAATACAGTGCTATTATCACATACATATGTTCACATCACACTATGTAAAACAAATGCAACATGTTTACATGCATATGTTGAGTGAAATTATCTGCATTACAATCTGTCAATTAAATAAATGAGGGAGTAGACTTCCACAATATGTATGCATATGTGTACAATCGTATTTTAACTAGCACCTCTTTCCCCATATGCAGTTGTATCGTTACAAACAAACTAGCCCTGGTGAACTACAGATATGGACAGAATCAACATATATTTGAAGTTAATGCAGAATAACTTGCAGCATCTGAGGCATGTTTGCAGAGATCGATGACTTATGAAATTGTCTACAAGTTGTATGTTCAGTGACTGATTTATGGATACTTTCTGATGCTGAATCATACAGTAGTAGTTGTGATTATACTCAGTGGACTATAGTCAACATTAAGAAAGCATAGCGTTTACATTTTTCTTGTGGTAATATGTAGTCATGACTGCGTAAGAGGCCATTTTCAAATGCTGTTGATTACTGCCTTGTTTCTGTATAAATGTCAGTAGTTGTATTGTATACCTTATCATGATGATCACATTTGTGATGCTGTCTGACACTGAGTTGGATGCTAACTAAAATTTATCCTATGTGCTTGAGATAGAATTCTTAGCTGTGTTTGGATGTTCATGTAACTATGGCAACACAGTTATTACAGTACTGGAGTTGAGGCACATTGATTATATGTATGGTCCTTACTTGTCATAATTTGTATTGACACGGGTTCAAATCCTATCTCGTGGAGACTTTTGCCAGGTCAAGATAGGCAGTGTGCACCATCTTCACCTCTTGTATGGCTTTGGCTGCTGTCTCAAAGAAGTCAACCAAATTTAACAAGCATGACCTCCCCTTGATGAAACCAAACTGTGTGGGACTGAGTGTTTGGAGGTTTCCAATGACCTTGTTAATGAGGTCCATTCCAATCCTTTCCATGGCCTTGTAAATCAGGCTGGTTAGGCTGATGGGTCAATAATTTCCTGGACCGGTGGATGCTCCACCTTTATGCAAAGGGATGAGAATAGATATCTTCCACTAGGCTGGGATGAAGCCGGTACTCAGGTTTTGGTTTAACAGGGTCCCTATTAGTGCTGCAGGTTCCTGCCTGACTTCATGTAGGATGCAGCCTGGGATGTTATCTGGTCCCATGGAGGCTGTATTTTTTGCCTTTGAGAGGGCAGTGATGACTTGCTTCCTAGAGATAAGGGAGGGGGGGCAGGTACTGAGGATGTCCTGATTTATTAAAGGGGGGGACAGAGGGGTGAAGTTTTCACTGAACCTGTCGGCCAGCAGGTTGGCTATATCTACGGCATTTATGTATGTGGTATGCTTTACCACCAGTTCTGAACAGATCTGGATGCTTCCTTTGAAATTGTGGACATATATGAAGAATGTCTTATGGTTGTCTTTAGTAGATGTGGTCAGTTTGGACTTGACGTTTGCTTTGGAGGATTTCACTAGTGCTCTTAATTTGTTGTTCAGGCTAAGGAGAAATTACTTCCAATTAGGCACCTTGCTTCTTCTTGGTCCTGGACAGCATCTTTTTTCCTTTTATTATAGAGTTTATTTATTGCAGATGTCCACCAGACAGATTTACTCTTCCTTGAGGAGGAGAATTTTGTCCTGTTGGGTATTCCTGATTCCATGCAGCTATATAAATGCTTGTATAGTACATTGGTGTGTGGACATATGTGCCAGTTCCTATGGAGGGGGAGGGTGCTGTAATCAGCTTTGGAAAAGTTTTTTTGTTTATCCTAGTGGGGCGGGGGGGGGGGTGACTTCAAAAGTAACCACTTTGTGGTTGGATCTTATCAGCGAGGATGACACTGTAGGTATGCTGCAGTGGTTATTCATGTTGGTTAATACCATGTTCAAGATATTATCACCTCCTGTGGGGGTGTCGACAAGCTGATCCAAAGCATTTGCATTAATGAAATCAAGAAATTTCTGGGCATTTGTCTTTTGGCATGAGTAGTTCTTTCAATCTATGGTTGGATAGTTAAAGTTGCCCTAGATCAGGGTAAAGGGTTGAATCTTGATAGATTCGAAGAGGTCCAGATAGGTGGAGCGGGCATCTTGAGTCAAAGTTGGGGGCCTGTAGCTAACTATGATTGGAATAGGGGTCTTTTCAATGGTTAACTGCACCTGGAGTGTCTCCTGTACATCATATTATTTGACGAGCCTGGAGGTGTGCATGTCTTTAATATATAATGCAGCTCCACCTCCTTTTTGCTTTGCTGTCCATGGTTTGGGGTCTGAATGTATGATAGGATGAGTAACCTGGTATGGCTGGGGTGCTCTCCACAGCTTTGAACAAGGTTTCTGTGACTGCACAAATGTCAGCATCTTCCAGGGTTAAGAATTCTTGCAATGAGTGCAGCTTCATGTTTAGACCCCTAACATTTAACAGCATGACCTTTAATTTGCATTTTGATGAAATTTTTATGTTGGTAGTTTTGATTTCATGGCATTGTCTAAAAAAGGCACTATGGGTGAGATAGGAGACTTTGCGAGAGGCCTGAAGCCCAAGGGAGACAGATGTAGAGATCTCTGGCAAAGCATCATGGTCTGTTAATCATGTCGTCCCAGGCTGTCAGGTACTGGATCCCCTTGGAATGACACCAGAAACTAAGCCAATTGTTAAAGTCAATCATTTTCTGTTTGTATAGACGCATCAATCTGTATGATGGTAGAATGCTGGTTAAGGCTAGGAACATACCTGCCTGAGTCACATATTCAGTGAGCTTGATCATGTCTCTCTTCATATAGTCCAGGGTGGTACGTCTCAAGTCATTCACACCAAATGGACTATGACAGAGTCATAACAGCATCTGTTGTTGAGAGACTTGAGTTCATGGATGATATGGATGATCTGTAGAAAACTGGCTATCTAATTTCCCATTATTACTCAACCCGAGCAAGACTAAACTCCTTATCTTCCAACCCACTAAATCTAACCCAATTATCCCCCACTTTAATATTCTAGCCAAAGACAATACCGTCATCTCCCCAACAGAACACATCAAACTACTTGGTGTTGAGATTGATAACAATCTCAGATTTGACACTCACATTTCTCTTACCATAAAAAGGTTCACAAAAAACAAGGTGCATTGTACAGAAACAAACAATTCCTCACCAAGACAGCCAGAATTTCTGCTGCCAATTCCTGCCTAATCTCCACTTTACTCTACTCCTCTCCTGTACTTACCTACCTTACACAAACAGACCTAACCATGCTCAAGACTTGCTACAATAAAATTGCTAAGTTTGCCACTGGTGCATCTTATCACAGCCACCACTGTATCTCACTTAGAGAACTTGACTGGCTTGAATTCCCTCAATTTCTTCATCTGAATCAACTCTCCCTTGCCCACAAGTTAGTAAACCAGCTTCTTAAAGTCTCATCCCTTCAAAACCTTCTCCAGCCCTACTCTGCTCCACTAGACCTCTACCCTCCAGCAGCAAAAATCTACTTCTAGTGACCAAACCCAAGAACTCAGCAGGAGAAGCACTATTCTGCTGCATCATATCCAGATTATGGAACAATCTTTCCCCTCTATAACCACACTACCTTCTTCCAATCACTTCACTAAACTAAAAACTCACTTAAAAAGTCTCTGGTTATGCCCATGCACCAATCCCGACTAGTAACCCTCCTTTTACCCCCCCCCTTCTTCTCCCCTTCCCTAGCCACTGTGCCTCACACCATCTGATCATTGCAGTCCTTCCTCTGCAGGCTCTGGCTCACCCTTTACCCTCCCCTTCCCTCCTCACTCAATCTCTCAGACCTGTTATAACATGCTTAACTACCTCACTTCATCTCAATTCCAAATACATATCCAACTGACTTACACCTAGCTTCCTCTCACTACCACATATACTACTCCTTCAGTCTCCTCTCTTACTCCTCTATCTTCCCCTTCCATTCCATTAGTCCTTCTAGCTTGTTTCACCTTCATGTGGAGCTTCTGCTTTATATCTGCTTGAGTTTAGTGCAATATTTGTATATAACATTTAGGTATATGAGTTTAGAACAGTATCTGTTTGAGCTTAGTACTACCTTTATATATATCCTACCTTTATTCCTAACCTTTAGTGAGATATTGGTATATCTGTTCATTACTAGGTTTCATATTGGATGTATACCTAATGTTTGCTGCAATATGTATTATCTGCTATTGTATGTATATTCAATTATTCTTCATGTACTCTGCTGCTCATTTATTGTACTCTGGAGCTTTTCTCCCCAGGCCTCCACTGAAAAAGGACCTGTGTCCAGTGGAATTTCCTGCTAAACAAATGTAAATAAATAAATAAATAAATATGGTGGATTCTGGCACCTGACAAACAATTAACCATGACTTACTCCTTATCCAACCTGGTGAGGGGCACATCTATGTGTCTTACAATGGAGTCTCCTATGACTGATATGTTCGATTTATGTTTAGGCCTTAGTGGCTGTGAGACACAGATGTGTGGACTATGTGTGGTGTGTGGTGTGGTGGGCAGTGGAGTTTGTGTGTGTTTTTGCCTCTTAGGTCTCTTTTGTTTTGGTATGCTTTTGTTGAGGACCTCCGCATATATGCGTGTGTATTGTGTAGGTGTAGGTTGTGTTTGAGGTGTCTTTGTATTAATAGCCTTCTCAGTGGAGATATGCTGGCTTGTGAGACAGAGAGCATAGACTCTAGATTCTTAATGTAGTTGCATCTCTCACAAATTGTGTTCCTTGGTGGTAATAATACAGGGTTGTCTGTGTACACCAGGCACTTGCTACACTGTATCAGGATGCCCAGAAGGGCAAGAGAAACCGTAGCGATTGTTCATCCATATTTGTCAGAATATGAGGGAGAGAGGCCAGAGATAGCTAAGGGGGTAAATGGTGAAAGGTCAAGAGGAGTACTTCTAGGTGATCACACAAGTGCTACTAAGGGAAACTTTGTAGCTGGTATACCTTGCAATGGGTTAAAAACAGTGCAGCTGTGATGCATGATGTACAAACAAGCCCAAACCAGCTCAAATGCGGGGTTTAAATACCACAAAAAAATAGAAGATTATAGTAGCACAGAAATCTAGCCTCTTTGCCCGGAAATGTGCTAAAGATGAGGAACTACACTGTTGGGATACAGCTGTATCTAAAGGAAATATTGTTGAAATTATCTGTCTGACTGTGGCGCAAAGTTACGCAGCAGTGCATGGTGGACTGAGCAAACAAGCAGAAACCCACTCAAGGGTTGGGGATTAAATACCAGAGGGTTAAAACCTAAAACAACTTTAAAAAAAAGCTAAAAAAAAAGCATAAGCTGTTTACTCCAAGCCCTAGACCAGCGAACCTTTACCAGCCAGGGGCCAATCAGCACCATCATCTCACTAGAGTGCAGAAGGGCCTCTTCTAATCCAAGATAGCCTGGAAATGTGCTCATCACAAATAGCCACTACAAACAAACAGCCAGGCCCAGAAACAGTAACACTGAATCTGGACTATGCCAGAGTTACTAGCTACATTATTTTAAGCAGAAACACTACAGAAATGTCTACCACAGCAGAAAAACAGCAGTGAGATACTAAATAAAAGTTTTAAACAAAAAAAGAGCAAGGAGACTCTAAAGAATGCTTTTGACTACAAGCAAATCAGTTGTATGATACACTTCTTGCAGAACAAACAAACAGATGCTTAACAAATGGAGAAAAATCTAGTTAATATATTTCAAACAGTGAAAATGGCTAAAAAACTTTACAAACAGTGAAAACAGTAACTAAAACTATTTAACAGGCCCAGTAAGGCAAACACTTGCAGTACAACAGTGCAGTTTGTTTATAGTAATAAAATACAGTAAAAAAGTTGGCAGCAGACAATAAAAAGTGCAATAAATGATAGGAATAAGTAGTAAATAGGAAAAATAAGCAAGAAAACAGGCACCTTATGTTTTTAAGAAGTTCAGAAGCCTCTAGTCATCAGAAATCTCAGCACAGAGTTGTGGCTGTGCCCCTCCTCCATTCAGCTCAGTATGATGGAAGTTCCACACGAAAATCAAATCATCAGTTCTTCTCTGGAATGGCAGCCTTAGCCTTGAAAGTTAAGTTCCAGCTTGAGATCTCTCAGACCACAGATGCACAAATCACAGATGCACAGTGCATCCTTAAAGAAGAATTCTGTATTTTTCAAATTTTTTAATTAAAACTAAATGTTGTATCAGCCCCCCCCCCCCCCGAGCCAGCAGGCCCCAGGCAACTGCCTAGGTCACCTAGAGCTGGAACTGGCTCTGGATTACATAGTTTTGTTGTTCAAATCCCACCTCATTAGCCAGACTGAATATTATTCCAAACTCATTCCTGAATTGCAGGAAATGTGTACTAAACAGTATTGCTTTTGTTTTATTCTATTAGTCATTTATGTTTTAGATGTCACCAGTTCACATTGCACAACACATTTTGCATATATTATGTACAATGATTGTAACAATGACAGACTGAGACTTCTAAGTGCCATGGTTCCTGTGGTCCAGCATAAACGACATCCACCACCATGCCAGGCAGATGATTTTCAAGACATTTTGGGAGGTAATGACAGACATTTTACAAAAGCAGATGAGCATGATGGGTAACATCTTTCAGGGTATGGCATAGGTCCTCTGTGATGGATCTCAACTCAGGGCCAGCAATCTGGTGGTAGTACGCAGTGGTTTTTAGGTGCTTCAGCCTGGCAGCACTTCCACAGATAAGCCAGCAAGTCTTACATGAAATTGGCACTTCTGTCAGTCAGTCAGTATTTCTCTCAGGAAACCTAACCTGCTGAAAATCTTTAACAAAGCATTTGCCACCTTCTCTGCCATGATAGAGGACAGAGCCACTGCCTCAGGATATCTAGTAGCATATTTTACTACCACCAGGATATATTTCTTCCATGTAGAACTTTGGGTATTCAGAGGCCCCACAATATCCATAGCTACCCTCTGAAATAGCTCCTCAATCATAGGCAAAGGCATCAAAGGAGCCTTGACCTTGTCTCCTGCCTTGCCTACCTTTTGGTACTGCTCACAGATCCTGCAATACTCTGTTACATCTTTTGCAATCCCCGTCCAATAAAAGCTTTGCATAGTACATCTCTTGGTATGCTTTATGCGCATATGACCTGCAAAAGCAATGTCATGGGCTATAGCTAGAAGTACCAGACAGTAGGCTATAGGCACTACCAACTGCTGCATTACCTCACCCTCTAGCCCTCCCTCAGGGGTCCAATCTCTATACAGTAAGCATTTGTTCCAGTACACAGACTCCCCTTTTCATTGAGAATCAGGTGCCTCCTTAGCTACCTCTCTCAAGCCTCATAATGTAGGGTCCAAAAGCTGAACCTGTCTCAAGTCTACCTTTGTGACTCTTCCCAGATCCCCTTCCACCAGAAGCCCAGTCTCTTCTGACAGCATTTCCCTACTGTCATCCTGGGCACTATCACTCACCTCTGCCATTGCAGTCACCCTGTCCATGGGAACATCAGTGCCTACCAGCATCTGTGGCTCACCTTCGGGGTTACTGATACAGAGCAGCTCCCTCCCTAAAATAGCCACCTCACCAGCCCCAGCTTCAGGTGTGGGGTCTATATGGGTCTCCCCAAGGCTAGCTGACCCACATGCCTGTCTGCAAGCCTGACTTTGCGTAACTGAATGCACACAAGGTAGTGCATTATCAAAACCATTCCTTATCAAGACATCTACAGGAATATCCTCAAACACACCTGCCTGCTTGTTTCATTTTTCACCATCTCAATCTAGGTGAAACCTAGCCAAAGGTATTTGGAATAGGGTCTTTCCTAGAGCTCTGACTGGAGTGGACTGCCCAAGCAAGTACTGTTCCTCTTTAACCACTGCAGGCTTTACAATGGTTATGTCAGAGGTTGTGTCTCTCTTAGCAGTGGCCTGTCTTCCATCCACAAAGATAGGCTACAAACTACTGAGATAATTTGGTACCCCTGTTGTCTCCAGACAATTTCCCACTGGTATACTGTTATTCCCACTTGCTGGCTCCTTCACCTTTTGTTTCCAACTTTGCCTCAGTGGACCTTTGTATGCTACATGGCCCCTCTGGTTACATTTAAAACATCTAGCCTTGGTCCTGGCCATGTACCTGAACTAGTGGCTTACTCTGTTATTGGTGCACTCTGTTGGGGTGGTTCCCATATAATCATGTGCAGCACTGGGTGTCTTCTTCTTGTTCAGTGATGCCCTGCTTGCTAAGTACAGATCACATTTTCTCCCCAGCTCATCTGCAGAGTGACACTCCTGGTCTGCCAACCAGATTCTCATGTCCTCAGGCAAGGTGCTAAGGTCTTGTTCCCTCCCCAAAAGGTCTGCCAGCCTTTCAAAAGTTGTGCTCTAACACCCAATCACCCACCTATGAAAATACGTGCTTAGTCAGCAATCACATTCACTTTCATCTGCTTTGCTTCTATGCTCACATAACATTTTTTCTGTAAGCTTCAGGTGTTAACTTAAAACATTCTAATAAGCATTGTTTTACTTTATCACAGGTTAAACAATCAGCATCAGACAATTTAAAAACAGCCATTAAAGTTTTACCATGGAGTAAGGGGGTCAAGTACCATACCCAGAGCCCTTGGTCAACATTATACTGTTTACGTACCCTTTCAAATACATGAATAAAACTATCAAAATCATCACTGTCTGTAAACCGTGGAAGAAATTTACTAATCTTTATTGCTTCTGGGATTTGATTATTCCCTTCTCCATTACCTCCATGACCCTGCTGAAGAATCAGCATCTTAATCTCATGGTGGCACTGTTTATCATTTTCTTTGACCTCCAAACACTGCCATCTCTCTTCAGTCTCCAAATACCATGATCTCTCTGGTGAGTCTAACTGCATCTGTTTTGCTTTTTCTTCAACCTCCTAATGCCGCAGTTCCTCATTCTCTTCATTCTCCAAATGCCACAGTCTCTCTGCTGATTCTAACTCCATCTTTTGCCTTTTCTTCAGCCTCCAAATGCTGCAGTCTCTCTGTTGATTCTATTTCCAAACGTTTGGCCTCCAGTTCAAGTCTCCATAACAACAGATGGATTTTTAAGTCCTCTGAGGAAGAGGTGAACTGTCCTGTTTCTGAAGACTGCACATCCCCATCACCAGACTGGTTGTCTTTCAGGTTGCTGGTCAGTGCTGCAGCTGTGACCAAGGCTGAAATTATTTCCTCTTTAGTCAGGTTGGCATGCACCAGTCCTTTGGCTTCACACACCTTGGCCAACAGGTTCTTTGTCAGCTTGCTTTAATCCTCTGCTGATATATTTGCCTGTTTTCCCTGACTAAACTAAACTAACAAAAATGAATAAAACTATTCTGAAAATGAAACTCTGTATGTTTACCTTGGGGCTGCTGTGAGTACACAAACCTTCAGTGACAACTGCCCACCAGCTACTGAAGTTCAATTAATATCCCACCCAGATGCCTCCAATATGTGATGGGTCCCTACTCTGGGCCAGATATCAAGGAAATTAAATCCTCACTACTGACTCTGAAGAGGGACAGTCACTAAAAGCAAAGATGGATATCCACAGTATTTTCAGATGCAGCTCCCTTCACCAAGCACAGTTTCCCTTAAGAGCACACAGGAAGTGGGCTCCAGACTTAAGGATGGACTCTCCTTCTCTCTCCAGACCCACACAAAACTCCACATTTACCACTTTGGAGCTCTGTGTCCCTGTTTCCAGTAGGTGACACACACACTTGGATATTTAAGTTTCACACACACACACACACACACACACACACACACACACACACACACACACACACACACACACACACACACTCACCTGGGAAAAGCTGGCACAGATTTATTAGGTGTGCTCCTTTTTGCCCAGAATCTGAGGTAGTCACGCTGCTTCCAGTCAGCTACCCAAAGACTCTTACAAAGGGTACCTAATTATACTGTACAAAATTAATACTAATACTAATGGTAGGGTGTGACTAAAGCAGCAAGGCTTTCAGGAGCGGCCACAGTGCCACTAAAACAAGCATAAGTACTCTCAAAATGTTAAAACTATTCTCAAAAGGACCAGCCACAATAAAAGTTAGTGAAATATTTAATGATAATAAAACAGAAAACAGGAGAATACTGAATACAATAAACAACAGTTTCAATTACATAAAAATGCTGAAAACTATATTAAACTATTCTCACTAAATGTCCCTGACTAAGTAAAGAATTACTGCTCCCTGACTATTTACTAAAGTAAGCCAAGCTGATGTGTGCTGAGTGTCTTACCACAGCAAAAGCCAGATGATGTCTCTCTTTGTCTATGTGGATGCGTGAGATATATATCCTGTGAGCAATCTTTCCTGTCAGATTCTAAAGTGCTGCAGCAAGAGTTCCAAAGAAACCAGATGCTGGTTAGAGGATGACATCATCTCTGGTCACCTGACTCTGGTACAATACATACACAGAACTTTGGTAAGATCAGTAGCAGCATCTGAAAGCTATAACACAATTTCAAACGTTCCACCATTCCAGGATTGTCTGATAAAATATACACATTTGATCACTTACAACAATACAACCTAATATACATGCATACATTCTTTCTGTCCAGCAGTACCTACTGTTGATGCGTTTTTAACACAAGTAACTTTACAAATATATTTTTAACTCAAACATCTGTACAAATCAGTATGATAGTCAAATAACATAAAATTCTTTACAAAACCCCAGCTAACTATGCTGGCATATGTACACATGTACTGCCCTACTCTCCCTGGCAGAGAGGGCACTACCTTATAACATCACAACCTCCTTGGGAAATTGGTAGAGAGATCTTTTTTGATGTTCAATCCCATCTGAGTGATCCCTAATGAATGTAAGAATTGTCTGTGTGATCCACTTTTGTAATGCTATCACCATGGTATTTTCAATTTTTTTATGATCTAGGCACAATTGTGCAGACATCCCATACTGCTGCCATGCTTTTCTGTCATATATCATAATGCTGATTGCACATATCAGGTCATATTAGGCTTTTATCTTGCTACTGCAGTATGACACATATTAGCAAATGACACGTATTACTATTATTATTTACATGATCATCACATGCTGTCATTACTGCATACATTGTGCCATATGGGCAGGGGTACTAGTCCATCATTCTGTATGTATCTGTGTACTCTTATGCATGCAGTCCAGCATAATGTTGTTATGTCCGGTACACTCTGGCCCTGTATGTGACAGATATGACTGTTGCGGTTTGAATAATGTGAATGGGGCACAATTGTTCTGTTTGTGTTGTTCCTGTTGTATATAATTATGAGGGATGACAGCAACTCATGTGCTACATTATTCCTGTTCTTTTCACACAACACAGTGATGTCAGTGAAGTGTGTTTATTTGCACATTATCCATTGTGTTTATTTGCACATTATCCATGTGTATGTATTGCACCCATTTCTGTACTGATTGTTGCCATCATATATCTGGACAACAACATGACATGCCCTTGGTTTTGAAACTTATGTAACATTGTTGGGTCATGCTGTCCCACTGGCACAATGACC
This sequence comes from Protopterus annectens, assembly GCF_019279795.1. Classification (NCBI taxonomy): domain Eukaryota; kingdom Metazoa; phylum Chordata; order Ceratodontiformes; family Protopteridae; genus Protopterus; species Protopterus annectens. The sequence continues at coordinate 1,374,663,335 of NC_056731.1, forward strand.
TTGCATGTGCCATGTGCCAGCAATTATAGTGCCATGTTATTGTACAGTACTCTGACAGGTACATATGAACATATATCCTTCACATACTGCATTGACATTTACTGGTCCCATAGTGAATACATGGAGGTGATGTTTTTGTTTAGCATCATTCATAACTCCTTTTTTTTTTGTCTGTATCTTGCTTATGGCACTAGGCAGTCTTTTTGAACATACGTTATACAAGGACATGTATACATGAGTCAGCATATCTGTCCTTGTGTATGCATTTGTAGTACATATGCACTGATTTACATGGATATAACTGTGTATGGCCATAATATGAGTGTCACACAACAGCCCTTGTAATATGAAACTGGATAAATACACTTATTCCCTTTTGTTGTGCTGTACTTGTATACAATATGAAACTGGATAAATACACTTATTCCCTTTTGTTGTGCTGTACTTGTATACACAGGACTGTCCTTTCATCAGTCCTACACATGTATGGTGACATTTATATCAATAAATTTTATTATGTCACCTTGTATTACATTTACATGGCTGTATATATAGGTATGCGACATTCAAACCTGCTTTTGTTGTGTACCCATGTCATTTGCTGTTTAACTGTTGCACATTACTAGTTGTTTGTGTCATTTGTACACCAACATGTTTATACCCATCCTCAATGTACTATGCAAATGTGTAGCCACTGGCCATTTGCTTCATTGTACCTTGCAAGGAGTTGTAGTCCATCTTGTGCTGTGGACATCTGCACAGTGTGTCTTTAGCTATGGTTGCCCTTCTTTATTCCGTGCCTAATTTCTCTTGCCATCATTTCCTCACTGATGTGGGCCTATGTTGTTCATCTCCCTTCCCACTTACAGCTTTGGCCTATATGTTTCACATATACATGGCATATGTTATGTGTATATTTACCTTTCTGTAATGTATTGTCATTGTAATGTAGGTGTACTGGTGCAATATGACCTTGTGCCATGATTAGTGGTATCACACACAAGCAAAGCATATGCACACAAGGTGGTGAAAACTGAGTACATTTCATCAGTGTTTATGTTGTACTTGCATGTTGCGTACTACCCACAGATATTTATGCTTCCTGGCTATGCATAGGCTTGCATTCCTAGCTTTCAATGATCATATATATATATATATATATATATATATGTCACCATTTACTTAATACTGCATGTCATTGATGTGGGTATGTGTAATGAGCCTTCGTTCTGTTTGTTTATGTAATGCCATTGCATGTCACAAATCGACATTGTATACTTGAATGCATGTGTTATCCCTGGCAGGGCATGTGTCTTTGACATATAGATCCAATTTCGCCTGTGTTTGTGGTGTGTAAATATATTTGTTTATTACAAAGCCACATTAACCTTTTGATGTGGGACTGCTGTTTGGCACTGTGCTTAATTGTTTGCCTTTTACATGCAGGGTTAGAAGTTCTAGTATGCCTTCCACTTGTCTGTTCCTGCATTTCCTTCCCTGCATTTGCTCATCCTGGCTGTTGCTTGGCTTACACTTCTACTGCTGATGGCCTAGTGGATGACTGGATTCAACATCCATTGTGGGCTGTAATAATGGCACTCCTCATTTTGTGTTCTGAAACATACACACCTACCGTTGGTCATTCCCGTTCTGGTATGACTGTCACACAGTCTGCAAAATATCAGCAATGAATTATGCATTGGTATATATATATATATATATATATATATATATATATATATATATATATATATATATATTTTATTTTTTTTTTTTTACATTGCACCATATCGGGTTTGCATTCCTGCCCTATTTGTCATTTTCCTTCACCCATGTTGTATAGTCTATATGTGTGCTGTCTGTGTACCTTACTTGTCCTTTAAGTGTATTTCCAACCTTTGTCTGTCATATCTTATGATATTTGGTATATGTTTGTACTTTGTGTTTTACCCACCTCCTCTTTCCATGTCTTCTTCATTCCTTATATTCTCCAAAAAATAGGGACTGTTCCCTCCAAAAAAATTCCCATGCCCCTCTGACTTCTCCTGTATATATGTCAGTCCACATATTACAACAATACTTATATGCGATTGCAGATATTTGTCACTTTTCAGAAATAATGGCTAATGCCCATTTGTCTTCATTTAGTACTTTCCACGTATTAATGAAAACTCTTTTGGGATTGTATGCCTTCTGTAGATGTGCACTGGTAATGCACATACTTATATTACTTTAAGAACAACTTTTATTGAAATACATATTTGACATGACTGTGGTTGTGCTAACATCACTGCTTATGTCTGACTTGTGCTGAGGAATTCTTTGTGGACTGCAGCATTTTTGCATATTTCTTGGTTATCCGTAAATCTTGGGTTGAATTTGATGGATTGTGCAAAGTTATGCAAACTTAATAGAATCCAAACCATTGTCTATTTAAGCATACTTAAACTGCATCTATTAAATAATTAAAATTGAATTGAATGTACCCTTTAAATCTAAGCATGAGGCAGGAGGCAATTTTTGAGTCCGTCTTATTTATTATATTTTCTCATGACTCCCCATTTGCTATAATATGAGCTTGTTAAATTTTCTTATGTTCATTAAGGTGATATAATTTTTAACACCTAACCAAGATACCTTCAAAATACAGAACTACATTAACTTAGCAATAAACAGGTGTTGGTTAGTAAATTATCTAGTAAATATCTCTAAAGGTTCAGTGATGGGCTTGAGGAATAGCGATTTTATAATCTCACTGTTTTTCATAATATTATTTTAGTTACTTACCATAACTACAGAATCTATGGGATGATGAGATCTGTATTTATTTATTTGACCGATGTGTATGTATGTCTATATCTGTTTATCTAAACATACACGATATAGATGATTATGATAAGGTCTATGAACAGAAAGGCTTATCATGTGTTCGAGACAAGAATGTCAAGAAATACAACTCAAGAGCAAAGCCTGAGAGATCAGTTTCGTCGTACCTATGTTGAGATCACATAATAAAGGGTAATGACTGGGGAACTTGTCAACATGACTGAATCAGCTAGAGCCATATTTTACACTGTCAAGTGACTAGCCCTGCCTCAGCAAGTAGTCTGTGATCTGTGTTCTCCTATCTTGAGGATTCTATGCACCGCAGTAGATGCACAAAGCGGTTAGTCTATACAACTCTTCCTCCTATAGAGCACCATGTAGAGTCTGTGCTGCTGCTCAGAGCTCCATTCATTGGAGAGTTTGAGATGAAAATACTCAGCATGTTTTTGAGAGGTGGGAATAACCCCCTAGAGATGCAAGGATAACATACAAATGCCAAGCAGGCATTGGCTGGAAATCAGGATCAAACCTTGCGCATCAGAGGTGAAGACCTTAACCATTATAACAACTGATGTCCAAATGAAGAGCTGATAATAATTTGCAGTACAAGGAGCTTTATTTTACTCTATGTGCTACTAGTTGCAGAAAAAAAGAAAAAAAGGCATGAACTGCCACTTAGCAGGTGCTAGCAAACAAACAGCAGCACACTTTCAACTTTTCTTAAAAATACTGGGAGGACAAAGGATCAAAATGAGGGGCATTTTTAAATATTGCTCTAATTCAATTAAAAAGTTAATAGAACAACAGGTTTTGCATCAAAATATATTTTCTAAACAATTGTTGTTGCCACCTTTTCCTCCTTTCATTTCCTGACAAATAAGCCACCCCCTGCAGAATGAAAACACACTCCTTGCCTCATGGTGGCCACACCCTTTTAGCAAGCCACACTAAAAAGCATTACTTTTTAAATGCCACACACAGTGACTTTATGGGCAGCCTTAACTAATATGAAGCCTTCGGCAAAGTGTTCTATGGCACTCCCTACCCCTCCTAACTGTTGTCACCTAGGCATACTGTACTCCACTGTTTTTCTCCCATTCTTGGCTCCTAACACAATCCAGAATATTTTTGCTTTACTAAACTTTGTCTCACTTGTCTAATTTTCCTACACCCTTTTTACACATCCTAAATAACCAAGAGTGTACTATAAAAACTATCAAGAAAATAATTTAATTAAGCTTAAGTTATGGGGGTCACAAGGCCACCAGAAGTTATGGGGGTTCTAAATACCCTGAGGTGCATTTTTAGGGATTTTCCCCCACCAACTTTGGTCCAATAATGGTCTAAACAAAAATCAAAGTTTCAAGGAAGAATAAGTTATGTACAAAGCTTACTGTTCCAGGATGATGACACAATAGTTACCAATAAACTGAATAGTAGTTACACATAGAACTGAGAAGAAAATGCTTGTGAGGACACATAAATCATACTTGGGATGACTGATTTCCTCCTTAACCAAAAAAAGATAGCTCCTTCCTGTGTAGCCCTCTGGTGTTAAAATGGGATGGAAGTGAAATGGCAAATGTCCATAGTCATCAAGTTGTTGTCATACATCTACACAGAATGCAGCCTCAGCCCTAACCCCAAAATGCAAACACATTACACAGAAGGTGACTGCCTTTGGGTAGACAGGCACCTTCTGTAAAGCCTCTGAAGTCAAACTAGGATGAAACTGAAAGAATAAAGAGAGCACAACAATATATCCATTGCTGTCAGCTGTACATTTGCAGCATTTATTTATTTATTTATTTGTCCATTTATTTGACATTTTTTACCAGGGTAGTCCATCTGGGTCTACAGAACCCATTTCTGTGGAGACCTGGGGAGAACAGCTCCACATACGATACAACCCAAATACAGTATAGTCCACAAACAATACAAGCAACATGTGGAATACTATACAAAATTAAGTTGATTGAATAAAAACTAGGTTACAAGATATACTTCACATCTGGACAATTCTTTAGAGTTACATCATTATAGGCAATTTTAGTCATTCTAACAACAGATATATAGCCTATGAGTAGATAAACCCTGGGATTCAGCAAGCTCTGCATGGAGTGCAGGAATAGTGCAAGAGCTGCTGCAAGCAATATGGCCGACGAGCGATCCAGGAACGAGCTCCCGGGATGTGCACGAGCACTCCTACACTATACCTGCTTAGAAACAGCTCCTGTATGATAACTACCCCTTTTGCTGGTGAAAACCATGTAAATGAGGTGAATTAACGATCCAGGAAGCAGGCAGGTGTCTGCACAAGAATAGTGTAACCTGCAGAAATGTATTCGGCTACTAACTGAATACATTTCTGCAAATTACAAAATGGAGGGATGACAGCTCCAAAGAAAGCATGCATTCAATATAGTAGGCATGCTAATGGCCAAATATATTGCCATTGGCATGGGAAATAGTTGTAGAATTATAAAAAATAACTTTTTTGGTCGATTTCAGCCATTTAAGCGTAGGGCAGCGGTGGGCAAATGGGATCGGCCCGGAAATAATGAAAAAAGTTGGAAATAAGATTTTAAACCAAAATTAGCATTCTGCCATAATAGTCAATGGCATACATAAGACAACAATACCATGGAATAGTGGTCGCTAGGGCTGTCAGTTTTGTAACCATACATTAGAAGTCAGTTTTATGCAAATGAGGGGAATGATACTGAATCACAGATTTCCCCTCAGTGTTAGCTTGCACCCAACCGTGTAGGTGCAGCAACACCACGGTATAAGCATAAGAGGTAGATGACCTCATAAGGGGGAGTGTCATGCATGCTGTAAGCTTATTGGAACTCTGTGGCACATGTTTGCCTTTAGCTAAGCAGAGCTTAGGAAGGGGTGTGTGTCTGTGGCTGCCTAGCACTGTTTACATTGCCTAAATGGGTGTGTGCGCTGCGCACCGGGTTTTAAACAAGCAAAAAAAACACAGAAAATAGCAGCTCTGTTCACATCTGAGCACTGGGTATGTACGGCATGCCTCGGGGCTTAAACAGGAAGGCAATGGAAAGGGGAACAGCAGTAGTTAGGCAATTAAGAAGAACTAGCATAGCTGGCAGGTGAAATGTACCAGAATCAGCCAATTACACAGGCAACAGCCCAGTCCAGCACACTACTATAAACTATGCAAACACCTTTCACTCTTGTTTTTCCCACAAACTCTATGCCACCGGTGTACACATATGGGGAAATTTTACCTGACAAAACTAACAAAATGATAGCAGCTGCAGTTGCTCTCATACATCAATATGTGGAAGAGGCTGAGGGTGGTGAGGATAGTGCTGATGACCAACCTACAGTGAGGAGAAGGAGAAGAGTGTACAGACCCAGGGTAACCTACCAGGGGCTACATGAGCTGGAGCTAGTGGAGTGCTATAGGGTGGACAGAGACATCCTACAGCAAATTGTTGAGCTGTGCCGGCCACACCTCACACAGAGCCAACAGAGTGGAACCCATCCCAGTGGATACCAAGGTATGTGTAGGCTTAAGAATACTAGCCACAGGTACCTTCCAAAGGCCAACTGGGGATATTATGGAGATCTCAAAGGCATCAGCATTCAGGGTACTCCACCAGTTCCTGGATGCCATGTCAGCACATGCGGGTGAGCACATATATTTCCTCAACACCCATGAGGCATTGACCAGCAATATGCACCTCTTCCACCAAATAGCAGAATAACCTGAGGAAGTGGGTGCTATAGACTACATGCACATACACATCAAAGCATCACCTAGTGAGCGGGGTAGGGTCTACATGAACCGCAAGGGCTTCCCCTCCATCAAATGCCAGGTCATGTGTAATGCCCAGGTTATTATCATGAATGTGTGTGCTGGCAGCCCTGGAAGCTATCACAACTCCCACATCTGACATATGACACAGCTGTACCAGAGATTTGCCAGTGGGGACATCCCATATGGCCATCTAGTGGGGGGTGCTGGTTATGCACTGGAGCCGTGGCTGATGACACCCATCAGAAATACAGACACACACACAAACAAGAACTCCATAATGAGGCACACGCACAGACCAGAATCATAACAAAGCATGTGTTTGGGATGCTCAAGTCACAGTTCCAGTGCCTGGACACATCCAGTGGAGTATTGCAGTACTCTCCAGCTACATGTACACAGATTTTCATTGTATGTGCCATATTACACAATATGATCCTGCGGAAACAGCTGGAGCAGGAACAGCATGGGGCAGGGCCACACAGCCCCCCACCATTGCCAAGGCCAGCACAGGCACAGAGTGACTCGGAGGAGGAACAACCTGAGCCTGCCCATGTAGACAGAAGGAGGTGTGTCCAGTATGCCCAGGCTTTGGCAAAGAGGCAATGCATAGCACATACACTGACATGGTAGGAACCCAGGGAATGACACCTCTCTCTGACTCACACTTACAGTAAAAGGGATGCCAAACATGACACTACCTGTGCTTTACCATGCATAGGGAGTGTACTATGTGCTTCTAACATGGTCAGCCCTCCAGCACTATCCTCAATACTGGCACAGCCACAAGGTAAGTCACACTTCCTATCAATTGCTAAATGGAGTAGTATGTTCTGCTAGTTGTATCTATGGTAGGGATGTGAGCATGAAAGGGAATCGGGTGACTGAATGGGATGGCAGCAGATACTGAACGCCTATACGGGTAGCATGAAATCCATAACAAATACTGGTGTCAACAAAGTAGCCAGTACTAGACAAGGTGACAAATCCCACTGCAGTACATGTGGTGGCCCAAATGCGTGTCCATAGGACACACACACATGCATGTCATTGAGGCTCACATACCCAACAACAGCCTCAGCCAGCAGGACAGGTAAAGATGACCATAAAGAAAGGCTGTGCTAAGGTCTCCAATTGATGGCAATGGAGAACAGCCCCCCCTCCAGACCTACACAGACAGACTACAACAGGTCAGGCAGTTGTATGTTAGTTTTGAAGGGTAAGAAGTCTGAAACTGAGATGTAGGTCAATAAAACTTAAGATCTGTACTCTACTGATATGCCTCTAGTTTGCATGATAGGTCAGAATACAAAACAAAATGGAACCCAATAGAGTACCTGAAATACCAGTACAGTCATAGCAAATGTTTACAGTTGTCAGGTGTGCCCTCCCCCCACAATCCTATTTAAAAATGCAGTAACATGTACATGTGGGTTTAATAACAGTGGAGCAGAGATTACCTGAGCTGGCCCAATTTACAGGATAGATTGTTGCATGTGTGCAATATGCAGGGGTCTGTGTGCTAGGTTGTTGTGTGTTGTATATTACGTGGAAGTGGTCAGCATGTAGGCATGGAGGGTTGTGTCTCGGTGGCCTATGGCCAGTACGGTCAATAACAGGGCCATGTTATGACAACTGCAGTGCCAACCACAATGCAGCCCAGCAAGACCCAATTCAGCAGTCATCCATACACACTGTTCAGATGTCAATATCTGTCACCATCTGAAAGATGGACATGTCATGAATGTGGGCCCAGACAAAACACAGTACACAGGTGGAAGTACCCTAGACAGAGTACATAAAATTTATCTGTCAACTGCACACACCTTTGGAATTGTACATACAGGTTAGTAGCACATTAGTTGTCTGTGTAGTATGGCATACTGATGTAGTCTGGCCAATCACTGGCAGACCACAAAAGGCACAGTTATGAAGTAATGAGAGACTGCCTATGTCCCAGCACAAGACAGCATAAGGGGAATGGCCCAGGTATATCTGTGAGTCAGCAACAAGAAGCTTCCATATCACACATGCACTCAGCTCACCCCATCATCAGCCACAGGTTTATCACAGGTCATATTCCTGCTGTTGGGGATGAGTGCAGTATGACCACTTCTGTATGGGAATACTCACAGAATGCAGCATGCTGAAGAGGTGTCCCATGCAGGTGTGTCCCTAGCTGTAAAGCAGCACCTTGCCAGCATCCAGAACAATGGATTAAGGTTTGTTCTTCATCTCTGTTAAATTAACCTTATTTTTTGTAACCAAGTTTTATCTATTAAGCGAATATAGCAGTCACTGATTCACAGATTATAAGTAAACTGTTTTTTATTACCTTTAAAGCAAACTGGTTTGCCTAAATTTACTCTCATAAATCTTCCACAATAAGGTGCTCCTTATCTGCCTGATATACTTCGGAGACAAGCTCTCTGGAAGGTCTGATTGGCTCCACACAATCTACTGATTAGTTCTGCCCCGCTACGCCCCCCTACCCTACCCCCATATCCCGCCCACCCCCAGTGTCCTTACACTTATACTTCCCTAACCACACCCCCTCCCTGAGCCATCCTATCCCCTGTAACTGCTTATTAATATAACTCCTTCTCGTCCCTCCTTAACTACCTTATCTATTATCTCTCTCTTAATTACTATAACCCCACCCATCCCTCTTAATTTTACTCTATCATTACCCTTTCTCCTAACATCTACCTTTCACTTATGCTCTTATCTACTCTACTCAGGAAAACTATTACCTATCCTATACTTTAACTTGCTTTTTACATACTAACCCTACCTCCTAGGACTTAAAACTCTTCTTAGCAATATGTCGCTCATATCTAAAACTATACTAACTAAACTAATATTCACATACATATGCTCTCTATGCTTAACCTTCAGCTATCTCCTTACCTCTTATGAAATGAAAGAACTAATTATTTCCACTTTACTACCTGCTAGACAAACAGCCTTCCAAAATCCTAGTTATACTTTTACTCATGCAAACATTATAAGCAACCCCAACTACTTACTACCCAAATACCATAGACATACACACATTAACTTCAACAATCCAAACATAAGGAGGCTAAAATACCTAACCAACTTTTCATGCAAACCATCACTAGAACTAAAAATACCAATCCTTAGTGATGGTGACATCCACCCTAACCCAGGACCAACTAATAACTCTACTGACATAACTTCTAATATCTCACATTCTATCCCACCTACATTAACCACTGTTCCTAATGCCTTACTCATTGGACATCTCAATATCCAAAGTATTAATAATAAGATTGCCCATCTCCATGCCCTCCTGGATACTCACTCCTTTGACATTCTCTGTCTTACTGAAACATGGCTGAAACCTGGTACTAAAGACAATGCAATACTTCCCCCTGGATATAACATTTTGAGAATTGACCGCTTAAAATGTAAGGGTGGAGGAGTAGCACTTCTGTTTAAAAATGAACTAAAAATCTCCTCACATCCTATCAACCCATTAAATGATGATAAAGCTGAAATCCTCATTTCTAAACTACAACTAAACCCTAATAAATCAATATATATCATCTGTATCTACCTACCTCCTGGCAATAATTACACTAAAATTGAGAATATCCTTAGTTGTATATCTTCTTCTTACCCACAAGAAACTATCATTTTAGGTGACTTTAATTGTGATTGGTCCACTGTCAATACAAATAATCCTTCATCTCATATAAATCTTCATGGCTTTACTCAGACAATCAATAATCCCACAAGAATCAATAAACCCAATAACAAAGAAAGTATTTTAGACTGGATTCTTACTAACAAACTGCAACAAACATATACAGTAGGAACTTTGCTTGATGATGTAAGTGATCATTCCTTAACTTACATCACAAGACAAAAAAGTGACATTAATTACACCCCTACCTACAGGGTCTCACGCAGCAATAAACACTTTAACCCATTACTATTCCAAAATGAACTAAAAGCCTGTAACTGGAATCTTCTAAAAACCCTAACCCTTGAAGATGCTATCAATTACTTCAATACCAAATTCCTATCAATCCTTGACCAACATGCTCCAAAACGATCTGTCAGAGTTAAATCTAAACCTGCCCCCTGGCTGTCCAAAGAGACAAGACATAAAATACTACTTAGGAATAAATCTTGGGCTAAATGGAGAACTACAAAAACTATTTCAGACCATCAAACCTTTAGACAGTTAAGAAATAACACAAAAAAGCTGCTTTTACAGATAAAAAGAACTATTACTGTAAACTACAGCAAACTCATCATAACAACCCCAAAAGGTTCTGGTCAACCTTAAATTCGCTCCTACACCCAGGCCACTCTAGTACACCTTCCCCCTCAGGGGCCGAAATGAATACCTCATACCAAACTGCCAATGCCTTTAATTCCTTTTTCACAGACACCATTAATTCATTAGCAAGTCAACTTACTATAGACAAATCTTACCCCCCCAACCTCTATACCTGCCAATCTCCCCATATTTCAACTACAACCTATCTCTACTTCCTATATCCTAAAACTCATCCAAAAACTCAAACCCTGTACCCCATCTGCAGATCAGTTACCATCTGAATACCTACAAAAAGCAGCAGAAGCAGTAGCTTATCCTATATCTCTCCTTATAAACAGAACCATCAATGAAGGAACCATCCCTGCTATCTGGAAAATTTCCCACATAATCCCATTACATAAAGGAGGCAGCTCAAACGAGTATTCTAACTACAGACCTATAGCACTCCTATCACCCTTAGCAAAAATTATGGAGAAATGTATTCATCATCAGCTAAAGCACCACTTAACTCAATATAACTTACTAGCCAACTGCCAACATGGCTTTAGGTCATTTCATAGCACTACCACAGCTCTCCTATCCTTTACCGAGTGTATCAATAGAAACCGCAGTAATAGTATCCTATCATCTGCACTCTTCATAGACCTGTCAAAAGCCTTTGTCATGGTAAACCACCATATGCTCTTAAAAACCCTTAAATCTCTCTCTATAGATACCAAAGCTGTTCAATGGTTTACTTCCTACCTTAGTAACAGGCAACAGGCTGTTCTCTGGGAAAATACACTTTCATCCCTTCTGCCAGTCTCTCTTGGAGTACCACAAGGTTCCATCCTAGGTCCTCTCCTTTTCTCTTTATTCATAAATGACTTACATGTAGCAATACCTCAAGCTACATGTATTCAATATGCAGACGACTCAACACTCATATGCTCTGCAAATACCTCCTCTGAACTACAAACCCTAACACAGAACATATTTAGCACAGTTGAGGCATGGTTCTTGAAACGCTGCCTACTTTTGAATGCCAATAAAACCAAACTCCTGCTTTTTAGACCTAATAGTAAGTCCCCCCTCTTAGACTTCACTATTACTTCCAATAATGGTACACATATAGTCCCTGACTCTACCACTAAACTGTTAGGTATTATAATTGACAATAACCTCACCTTTGATAACCACATTAATAATACTATTAAAACCGTAAACAGAAAACTTAGCTTCTTATATAGAATTAAAACCTTTCTAACTCCACAGGCCAAAATTACACTCGCTCACTCTCATCTTACTTCTACTCTTCTTTATGCCTCACCCATATACACTAGCTTAAAGAAAAATAACCTTACTAAACTAGCAAATGCATACAATATCATTGCTAGATTTGCTACTGGAAACCCATCTAGAACTCACCACTGCCAGAATCTACTACAACTAAACTGGCTAGAACTGAAAAATACACTATTACTCTCCCAACTTACCTTTGTTCACAGGATATTTCACCAACCAAAAAATACCCCTATACTTTCTGACCTTATTTCTCCCTATTCTAATCTAAATTCACTATGCTCCTCTAATAAACTTCTTGTGAAGCTAAGTCCAATAACATTGCAGGTGATTCTCTATTCTCCAACACCATAGGTAAATACTGGACTCTACTACCTACCACTCTAACTATTACATCATCACCGTTCCTCTTTAAACAAAAGCTCAAACAACATCTAAAAACACTCTGGCTATGCCCATGCATCAATCCCGACTAATCTTATACACCCTCTCTTACCTCTGTTTACTCACTCCCTTCAGAAGACTATCTCAAAAACACCTTTGTTAATTAGCCTCTGACACAAATTAATTTAGAACGTTGTATGGTTGTATGGTTTATAATTGCTTATGCAATTATACTCTTCATGAATGTTTTACTAAAGTATAACTCCCCTATTCTTATACTGTAAATAAAAGTAAATGTCCTTCCTAGTATAAATTTCCTACTAGTATATTTTAGATTGAATCTTATTTCTGTTTGTATTCTTACTAACTACTTGCTTTCTTTATGTAATGACTTGTTTGTATTAACTTTAATGTGGAGCATTTCTCCCCGGGCCTCTGCTGAAAATGGAAATATATCCAGTTGGACTAGCCCGGTAAACAAATGTAAAATAAATAAAATAAATAAATAAATAAAGTAAATTAATATGGACAGAAACTATTGCCATTAAGACCTCGCACAATTACCCTGTCACCCCAGGGGAATCCAGTGGCTCGCAGCCTGGGACTGTAGGAGTGACAGAATGCACTGGCCTGCTACAGATGGCCTGCATCACTACCAAATGCCCTACAGTCCTCTGTCAAAGGCCTGTGCCTCACCCATACTGCCAATGTATGTTATCTCATGGGGTCCCAACTAACAACATAACACAGTCCACAGAAAACAAATGCAAGGCCATGTCGACCAATCCCAGTAGCATGCCCACCATGTCCTACTGCCTGACCTGTGGACCAACCCCTAAATACCACTGGGATGAAGGGGCAACTATAGGGATACTTCTCATATATCGCTCAAATAATGTTAGGAAGAGGATAGAATAACAGAGTGGGGGGGTGTAGAAGCATGGACGCCATGGAGTATGTGATGTCTGAAACTCTGATGTGTGCCCATACTACTCCTGCCTGCAAACCCAGTAATGGGGGACTACAAACCTGCTTCTAAATCACAATGTGAGGGGGAATTGACCAGCTATATAAGCCCTGGCTCTGGGTCACCTGGGTGAATCTGTACAGCTGAGAGGTATGGCCACAGCAGGATATGGCCATTCTGTTATGTCAATAGATGTACAAGCAGGGGATCCTCAGCCACCACAGTACCAAGGTGCTGGACCATTTACACAGACCCATCAGCAAGTGTCTGCAGCTACCCCTCTAGAATGGCATGAGTGTGGAAGAATATGTAGTCTGCAGACCACAATACTGGACACAGCTTCATTCATCTTGTATTTCCCAGGAAATAACTGTGAACAAATAAGCATATCTGTCAGTAGTTGATGACATAATACATCACAGTGTAAAACAGTACATATGTCTGAATATCTCTGCTAATACCATCCATGTAACACAAGCAGCACAGACACAATAGATACAGTATCCCACTATCTTTCACCTTTGTGACTCCATATTGTCAACCAATCTACATATATCCTGCAGAAACAGGTTGCCAGCTGTAGGTGTAGAACACAAAATCCTGCACTGGAGTACAACCTACCTGGAATGGATTCATACACTCAATATAGAAGGTTATACTGGGCATGTACCTACACTTACAGAAATGAAGCCCATGTCTGACAAAGAAATACAGAAGGTCATACTAGGCATGCTCCTACACTTAGAGAAATGAAGCCCATGTCTGACAACAACAGTGGACTATACATATCTGTCAGTTGCAGATGTCTGTGAACACACACCACACTGCACACCATTCATGCTTTGCACACACTTTGGATAGGAATACCTCACACATATCCAAGACCAGCACACTATAATAGGTCAAACATACACATAGAGATGTGGGGAAGAGAGAGAGACAGACAGTAAAAAAGAGATTTCCATCATGAGGCCTGTCCCACCCACCACACATCCAATTGGCCAATATCACATGAAGTGCCAATGTCAATCACTGTACACATTTGCTTTTGGTAGCCCTCAGCCCTATAGCGTATGTGGTGCTTGTGATAATTGTGTAACATGACAGTACAAAACAGTATTCATCTAGCATTTGTATACCCAGTCCTGTCAAATGTAAAGTTGTGTGTGACTGAGTGCTGTGTGTGTGTTTCCAGAGAAATGGTTTATGGCCCATTGACACACACTGCACTTCCCATTGCCCATGTCAGCACCCATGCTGATGTCAGTCACCTTGAAATAACCCTCTGGCCAAGTCTCAGCCACATAAGCTCCATGGCACTTGTGATAACTATGTAATGTGATAGTGTAACATACTAGTTAGGTAGGAGTTCTAATCCCAAACATGTCAACTGTGAAACTGTGTGTGTGTGTGTGTGTGTGTGTGTGTGTGTGTGTGTGTGTGTGTGTGTGTGTGTGTGTGTGTGTGTGTGTGTGTGTCAGTCACCTTGAACTACCCCTTTGGTTAAGAGCCAACCCTATAAGCTCCATGGAGCATGCTATAACTGCGCAATGCTATAGTGTAACATACTAATTAGGTAGGAGCTCTAATCCCAGAGATGGCAACTGTGAAAATATGTGGGGAGATTAATGATTTTGAGGCCATTCACAGTCACTACATCTCCCATTGGCCTACTTTAGCAAGCCTGCTGATGTCAGTCACCTTGAAATACCCCTTTGGACAAAGAAACAGCCCTATAAGCTCCGTGGCACATGTGATAACTGTGTAATGCTATAGTGTAACATGCTAGTTAGAAAGGAGTTCTCATCCCAGGCATGGCAACTGTGAAACTATGCGTGTGTAGAGATTAATGATTTTGAGGCCATTCACAGTCACTACACCTCCCATTGCCCTACTTTAATAAGCCTGCTGATGTCAGTCACCTTGAAATACCCCTTTGGAGAAGGGCCAGCCCTATAAGCTCTGTGGTGCGTGCGATAACTGCATAATGCTATAGTGTAACATACTAGTTAGGTAGGAGTTCTAATTCCAGACATGGCAACTGTGTGTATGAGAGTGTGTGTGTCCTTGGTAATAACTGATATTATGGACATTCACACTTACTACTCTCCCCTTACCCCTCATTTAGCACTGCTGCTGATGTTAGTCATCTTCAAAGATACCTGCAGAGAGCTCTCCAACATGTACGCTCCATGGTGAATGCCATAAATGTGGAACAATGTAGTAGCAGTAACTACACAGGTATGGGTTTAAATCTCATCTGTGGCAAGTGTTTGTTTGTGTACATATGTAGGAGTGCACCTCAAAGATTTTGGCCCCATTTACTCCCAGTACACATCTCGGAGCCTGGCTTTAGCAGCCCTGCAGATATCATCCACCTTAGACATACCTGTTGCCAACCCTAAACCAAGTCAGTCAGTGGTGCATGTGGTAAATGCATAACATAATGGTCCATAAAGATTGTTAGAGGTTTGAACCTCACCCCTGGCAAATGTAAATGTGTGTTTAGGGTAAAATTATTTTTGGGATCTCCCACCCATTACATCACCCAATGCCAGTATTTACAAGGGCTGGTGATATTCCTCACCTTAGAAGTACCTTAGGACAGCATCTATCCTATAAGCTCCGTGGTGTGTGCGATAAATGCGGTACACTATAGTAGCAATACATAGCTAGGTAGGGGTTTGAATATCAGCACTGGCAAGTATGTGTCTGTCATCAGTATCCTGTGTGGAGGTTGTTGTGATTGTGTAATAACAGGATGCATTGTGCGGTGGGTTTTGCTAAATTATTATGTTGGGGACCTAGTATATGTCACAATGTCCACCTTACAAGAACAACAGATGTCAAACACCAGAGAGGCTGGTGTAGACCATCCATAGCCCTACATGTGACATTATGGATTGGTGAACAATATAGGCAACCCTTCTATTACTCAGAGAATACTCTCCACCCATGTCTCATACACAAACACACTTGACTAGGCAACAACCGCTTTATTGGTAGTTTCCTGCATATTGCTTCAGAGATAGTAACCACGGTGTGATTGCAGTGGACTACATGACTGTTGACCACAACAGTGCCGCTGACATCAGAAAGTAATGTGATGTGTTACATCTCCTGACTGTGTGTTATCAAGCAAGTAAAAGGACATGGCACCCTGTTCCATCCCTGCAGTAGGCAAATAAATGCTTACAGTGGCCCTTTTGCTATTTTCCCCACTGGTCACCTGCAACAACTGTAGAGTCTGCAAATGTAACCCACAAAGGGAATACCATGCCTTATGCACATGCCCTGTATGGACAGATGTCACTAACTCCACTGAATACCTGTAGCATGCTGTCAAAGTAGGTGCAAGCATGACCTCAGTTCTATAGCTAGGTCTCACCAAATGAGGTCAGGAATGCTACATCAGAAGATAATCTGTCCACACAACATGCCCCAGAGACCTCAAGTACACTTCCACACATCAAAGAACATGCATGTGGGACATGTGCACAACCCAGACACTGTCCATGTTATGGAATATAGATCACATACATGGGAAGCACTGCACATCACTGGCCACCCACAATAGTAACCCAGATGAGTAGATGGTGAATACAATACCCACTTGTGGGGACCACTCCAGGGTCTACACCCTTGAGCCACACTGGAGACTATTATCATGTGGCCTGATGCCAAAGTGTTCCCTTTGCCTAGCCTTGTACAGCCTTCAGGCCCATTCACCTACTACACACCTGTGAAGCAATGAAGTTATGCATCTCAGTACTGGCAAGTGTGTGTGTGTGTGTGTGTGTGTGTGTGTGTGTGTGTGTGTGTGTGTGTGTGTGTGTGTGTGTGTGTCTGTTTGTGTGTGTGTGTCTGTGTGTGCTGCAGTGTGTGTGTGTGTGTGTGTGTGTGTGTGTGTGTGTGTGTGTGTGTGTGTGTGTGTGTGTGTGTGTGTGTGTGTGTGTGTGTGTGTGTGTGTGTGTGTGTGTGTGGAGATTAATGATTTTGAAGCCATTCACACTTACTACACCTCCCATTGCCCTACTTTAGCACGTCTACTCATGTCATTCACCTTGAAATAACCCTTTGGCCATGCTTCAGCCATATAAGCTCTGTGGCGCTTGCGATAACTGGGTAATACTGTAGTGTAGCAAGCTAGTTAGGTAGGAGTTCTAAACCTGATTCTGCCAACTGTGATAATGTGTGTGTTTCCCTGATAGAGTGTGTGTGTGTCTTCATTAACACATTCTTTTGTGGACATTCACACTTACTACACTTCCCTTACCACTTCTTTAGCACTATTGCTGATGTTACTCACCTTCAAAGATACCTTTGGACAGTTTCCAGCATATAAGCTCCATAGCACGTGCAATAACTGCATAACACTAATAGCAATATATAGTCAGGTAGGGGTTTGAAACTCAGTACTGGTAAGTGTGTGTTTGTGTGTGTGACATCAGTATCCTGTGTGGGTGTTTGTGTAATGACAGGATCCATTGCAGTGTGGGTTTTGCTACATCATTATATTGAGGACCTATATGTCCCATTGTCCACATTACAAGGCCAACAGTTTTCAAACACTGTAGAGGTTGTTGTAGACAATCCTCAGCCATAAATGTGTACAGCCATGTGCAATTCCTGTGTCACAGTATGGATTAGTAAACAATATAGGCAACCGTTATAATACCCAGATACCACTCTCCGCCCATGGATCATACACAGACATGCTTGGTTATTACTCTCTTACTCCCTTCCTTTTTTACTTTGTCTCTGTCTCTCTCTCTCTCTCTTTCTCCCTCTCTGGTGGATGCGGAAAAGTACATCTGTTTTGCATAGGCAGGAGCTTGAGTTTTGTAAGTAATGCTCATGATCAGCTGATGGCCTGTGTATGAATTGCAGTCCCCTACTTGTTAATTGCATGTGGAACAGCTGTGGTATCATTCCTATAGCCATTTGCATGGAAAAACACTCCTATATCTAAGCACTTCATGAGGGTGTTGGCCATTTTCCTTCACTCTAGCAGGACTTCATGTGGGTGTTTGACAAATAGCATCACAGAGGGTAGCTGGAAATACCTCTTACAACATACACTGTGGAGACAGGCCAACAAACAGGAGGGGGATGTTCCAGACATGGGGACAGAATGGAAGTATTGGTGTTCTACATCTGAAGTAATGTTGGTTTAACAGGGTTTGTGTGGATATGGCTATTCTACATTATTTAAAATCTGGCATGACAGTGTTATCCATATCCTTATATGTAAACATGAGTGTTGTATATACCTTCCCAGATGTATCGCACCTTATTTATCTGATATGTGTATATTTAGATATAAGAACATACTGATTCAACACTATTTTCACTAACAAGTACTAAACAATTGTAAAATTCAAAGCAGTTGTTCACTACTATTCAGTATGTGTACTGACATATATTTGAAAAAACAACCAACATCTTCACAGTTGTGATGGCTTAGTGGTTAACTGCTGTGACTATAGTGTACAGGGTCCTGGATTCAAGACTTGCAAGGGCTGTTTATTTTGTTGCTAGGCAGAACAAGGACTGTTTGATACAGAGTGGTTAAGGCAGTTTTGAGCAGCTTTAAGCAGGTTTGCGTGACGGTAAGCGGTGCTAATGTACAGTTAAACGAAAATACGCTTACACTGTGTAGGCTTGGCTTACCACTGCGCACATCTGCTTAGCATTCACATTTAAGCAATACTTATTACTGCTAAGCATAGCTTAGCCTTGGAAACCAGTGATTACATTCCAGACTGATAAAATAGCAGGGTAAAGACATATTTAATAAGTGTATTTAATTCCATGTACATAACATGCTTCTATGTGCTGTCATTATATTAGCAAGGCATGTGAGTATACTGTATGGGACACCTGAATACATATGGCTAGGACAGCAATCTTTTCTCTTTGTATGTGTTTCATACATGGGTAGTATCCCAGGTTATATGCAGTCACACTTGCATGTATTGTATTATTACGTTACTTCTGTTAACAGTGCTTTCCCAAGTAAGAGTAGATTGCAGATTATAGTACTGGAACCATACACCCCTGCATGCAAATCTGGACTCTGAGTACTGCCTATCACATTCTTGGTGTGTGAGCTGTGTGTTGTTAAGTATTTGCTACTGGATATTGTTCTGATATGTGGATATTAACTGTAGACCACTATGTGTATAAGACATGTCATTGAGGGCTACTGTCATGTAGTAATGGCAAACCTATCAGTGTCAGATGTCTTATCTGTCAAAACATTCATCCTAATGCATAACTTGTGAGCTAGCTGATTTCTGTCTGTCCTCTGTACAGATGCTCAAATGGCATGTATCCATCTTGGCTGCGTACAGGCAATCTATGCTTGACTGACACTGACATGTCTGCCCAGCTGTGTTATGAATGCCAAAACTAGAAAACCCCACCCTGTATGCATCACATGTCATGGATACCTCAACTAGACTACCACAGTTAACAGACCATGCTTGGGTACTGGTCTAGAACCCAGACACAGGCCATGTTATGCAATATATGTTGCATACATGTCAGTTGGAGCACCTCACTGGCCCTCTGCAAGAGACAACCAGATGATTGGATGTTGCATTTAACTGTCACCCTGTGGATCACTCAAGTGGCATCAGTTGATAGATGGCCTGCTGACAAATGTCAGATGGCATGATACCACTGTACCCACATCCCCTACTCTTCTCATCTCTCCATGGACATTATCCTGGTACACACCTAGGAACACCTGCACTTATGGACTCCAGTACTGACAAATGTGTTAGTGTGCATTACTGAGAATAACAGTGTCTGTGTGTTTGCAAAGTTGTAGTTGATAATACCCTGAGGACCTTCTCATCCACTACACCCCTCATTGCCATAGTTAGAAATGGCTGCTGCTGTAATGGACATTAAATGTACCTTTTTACACTCTTCACCCTATGGGCTACCTGGAGCTTGCAGTACCAACATAACACTGTTGTACACATGGGTAGATAGGATTGGGTTACCCTCTGAGCCCTGGCAAGTGTGTGTATGTGTGCTTGTGTGTATATTTGTAGGATACAGCATTCTAAGGCTACATTCTCCAAATACAATACTCCTTGCCATACATTATAAGGGATAGTGTTGTTGCTGACATTAGGAGAGCCATGACAAACCCTCACCCTACTATCCCTGTGGCATGTGCAATAAATGTATATCCCTGTAGTAGCACTAATTAGATAGATAAGGGGTTGTATTGCAGTCCTGGTCAATGTGTGATTGTGGGTATGTCAGAGGATTTTCATGGGTTTCAGTGAGTAAAATATCCAATGTGGGGTGTGGGTGCTGGGTATACTGTCTTTACACCATGGTACCCTCAGTACATGTCCCAAGGTCCACTGTATGAGGACCACTGTCACCATAAACCATACAGGTAACTGATTACACTATCCAACCCAATGATGCATGTGCTGTGTGCAAATTATCTGTAACAGAATGGACTCACTGACAAGGTAGTTAGCACTGATAAACCCAGGTCTCTCAGATGTGGCTTTGACTGTTATGTATTTGTCAATGTGTATATGACAGTATGTCATAGTATGTATTGTTCATTAACAACCAGTACATCCCCCATTACAATACTGTACAAGGCATGGTGATTTTCTTCACTTAACAAGAAACTCAGGACACACCTCATCCTAAAAGGTGTGTCATGTGTGCAATTAAAGCCAAACACATTAGTAGCAATAAAGACCTAGACAGGGGTTCTACTCTCAGTGTTGCCAAGTAAGTGTGTGTGTATGTGAAGGGATATACTTCAGTTTGCAAAAAATACATGTCCCAAGAGGTCATCTGTCTGAGAACTGACTGGCAAACACTAATATTTCAAAGGAATCATCTTGTGGAAATTCATTCCATCAAAATTATTAGTAGATGTGTAAATACTCTCTTCCCCACTGTACAGCTGTACAGTGATATTGGAGTTGGTATATATAGTTGGGTTTGGATGTTTCACCTCATCACTGATATTCTGTCCTGCCTTATATAAGTGGTACATTTTACGTTATCTCTGCTTAATATTCTGAGCTTTGGCCAGCTAAGATCTACCTGAAATCAGCTGGACATATAAGTGAATTTAAGTACACTTTTATTTGCTCTTTTTCATATGGTACTGTATTTAATTTATTTGTTTGTGTTTCTCACTGAATATTAACTCAACTGAAGTTGTGGCTGACTCTCTACAGTTAGTTCCCCACCCACCGTCCCTGTTCTTGTTTTGGTGTTAATGTTGGTGGCTTTGAAATTGCCCGTCCCACTCGTAGATTTGTATCTGAATTCTCTTTCTGGGCCCATCTTATTTGCTCACTCAACTGAGTGCAGTGAGATCATATTCTGATTTCAGGCACTCCTACTGTGTACAAAAATAGCATTTGGGAAGGACAGCCCCTGTAGCATCTTAATCTTGCTCTGTTCCCTCCCTCAAAAAATATAAATAAATAAATAAATAAGTTTTATATATAGATATATATATATATATATATATATATATATATATATATATATATATTATTCAGCTGCTCTTACTGTAACTGTCTTAGTTGCTGTTTTGCGTGCTATCTGTTCAGTCGCTCTTACTCTGCACTTATTACTGCTTGTTAGTAGCCTTATAATTTACTGCCTTCTGCACTTGTTTTTTTAGTCATTTGTTAATTTAATTGCATTTATTTGAACTGTATTTGCCATAGTATTGCTACACACTCGGGTGTGCTGGCCTGCACTGCAATTTGAATTGTATTTACTGCTGTTTTAGCTGCTTTTCTGTAAAAAAGAAGAAAAAAAGAAAATAAAAATCTAAGCTTGTTTCCTGCCTTTCCTATAACTAGTCTAGTTGAAATACAGACTTGCTGTATCCAGGACTGTTGGTAAGCTTCTGAGCCCCCCAAGCCTTTCTATATTGCAGGGAAGCCTTCTAGCTTATCAGTGGGAGTGGTAAGCCCTAGGTAGCCTATCTACCATGGGAAGAGTGGGTTTTGGTCCAGAAATTGTAGTTCATTGGCCATTTGGGCAATTTTCCATCTATTTCTACTTTCTGGTTTAAAAGCCTGTTTTGCATTTGGTCCCCACCTTTCCTGTAACTAGTGTAGTCCAGGTACAGATTTGCTGTATCCAGGACTGTTGGTAAGCTTCTGAGTCCCCCAAGCCCTTCTGTGTTGGACAGAAGCCTTCTAGCTTATTAGTGGGAGTGGTGAGCACTAGGTAACCTATCTACCACAGGTGGAGTGGTTTCTGGCCCAGAAATTATAGTTTATTGGCCGTTTGGCAAGCTTTTCCATCTCTTTCAACCTTCTGATTTAAAAGCCTGTGTTTACGGTTGTTTCCTGCTTTTCCTGTTACTAGTCTAGTCCAGGAAAACAGTTGCTGTATCCAGGACTCTTTGTAAGCTTCTGAGCTCCCCAAGCCTTTTTGTGTTGGAGGAAAGCCTTCTAGCTTATCAGTGGGAGTGGTAAGCATCAGGTAGCCTATCTACCACAAGAGGAGTCGCCCCTGGCCCAGAAATTGTAGCTATTGGCTGTCATCTCTTTCAATTTTCTGGTTTGAAAAACGCACTTGCGCCTGTTTCCTGCCTTCCCTATAACTAGCTTAGTCTGGGTACAGAGTTGCTGTATCCAGGATTGTTAGTAAGCTTCTGAGCCCCCTCCCCCAAGCCTTTCTGTGTTGGAGAGAAGCCTTCTAGCTTATCAGTGGGAGTGATAAGCACTAGGTAGCCTGTCCTCCATGGGAAGAGTGAGTTTTGGCCAGGAAATTGTAGTTTATTTGGTCGTTTGGGCAGTTTTCCATCTCTTTCAACTTGCTGGCTTAAAAGCCTATTTTTGTACTTGTTCCCCACCTTTCCTGTAACTAGTCTAGTCCAGGTACAGATTTGCTGTATTCCAGGACTCCTTGTAAGTTTCTGAGCCCCCCAAGCATTTCTGTGTTGGAGTGAAGCCTTCTAGCTTATCAGTGGGATTGGTAAGCATTAGGTAGCCTATCTACCACAAGAGGAGTGGTTCCTGGCCCAGAAATTGTAGCTACTGGCCATTTGGGCAGTTTTTTTCCATCTCTTTTAACTTTTTGGTTTAAAAACCGCACTTGCACTTATTTCCCACCTAGCCTAATCCAGATACAGAGTTGCTGTATCCAGAACTGTTGGTAATGTTCTGAGCCCCGCAAGCCTTTCTGTGTTGGTGGAAAGCCTTCTAGCTTATCAGTGGGAGTGGTAAGCACTTGGTAGCTTGTCTAACATGAGAGGAGTGGTTCTTGGCCCAGAAATGGTAGTTTATTGACCATTTGGACAGTTTGTCCATCTCTTTCAACTTTTTAGTTTAAAAGACCACATCTGCGCTTGTTTCCCATCTTTCCTGTAACTAACCTACTGGGTAGCACTAGAAAGCCTTAAACTGATACAAGACTTCTAGCTTAGAAGAGAGACTTTGGAGTGATTAAGTATCAGTTTTCTGTACTTTCTTGCTGTACTTAACTGTTTTCCACCTAAACCCAGATTTTCCAGCATTTATTGTGATTTACAACTTGTTTTTTTTCACATATTGTACTTCTTTGACTGCCTGCACTTTTAAAAAGTCATTTTTTGTTTAAATAATTTGTTTAACTGTTGTAGGCTACACACTAAAGTGTGATAGCCATTTCTGATCATTTGTAGTCGTTTAAAGCTGTTTTAAGTGTATTTTTGTTACTGTTTTTGCCTTATCTTTTCAAAAAAAAAAACTAAAAAAATTCTTGTTTCCTTCCTTTCTAAGCCAGTATAGTCCAGTTTTCAGGCTAGTGCTGAATTCAGGGCTGTGATACTAGTTTCTGAGTTGCCCATACCTTACTTGGATAGAAGGAAGTTTCTCTGTTCACCTGTGAGAGAGGGGAGCTTTGAGCAGCCTATCTGTCCCTGGAGGAGTGGTTCCAGTCCAGAAGTTAGTAGTTTGTTGGCTATTTTAAGATCATTTCTATCTCTTTCATTTCCCTACTATAAAAACTGCATTTGCACGGTTTTACGCGCCGGGCAACGCCAGTTATCTACGGTTAAATTATTCCCGGATCCACTAAGTCTCCTCTTCAGTTTTTCCCTTGAAACTAGTGTAACTCTCAACCTGAGCACTCAAAAAGCATCCTACAGCCCAGCACTTGCTCAGACCTAATAGCAAGCATTAATATACCCTGACACTTGATTGCCCAGCAGGGAAAGGCTCTTTATTCACCCCTCACCAACCAAGCGACTAAGCAGCTCACCTACTATTCAGTCATGATCAAAGGGCAATTTCAGGTGTACTCTCCAGTCCAGCTGGTGAATCTGGGTATCCTGAGGCAATGTTACAACTGCTTCATGTACACAGACAACCCTATACTCCTACCACAAAACACTAACATATGCGAGAGATGCAATTATACAGCCAAACTGGAGGCTAAGCTGTCTTCACCCAAGACTGGAACAGACAGTCAAGAGGAGAAGGTTAACACTTGCACCACACCTCCAGCCACACATAGACCTACTAAAACAGCACTGACAAAAAATACACATAAATACACAAAATCATACTCAGAGGCTCTAAATAAAAACCTTCTAAAGCATCAGAGACCTCCAAAGCAGACACCCAAACAACCTGCACCTCCCATCACAAACCAGACAACACATAAAACACAAAATCAGTGTGCTGCACAATCACAGCCCTTAAGGCGAAATAACATACCTAACACACTAGTAATAGGTGACTGTATAGTCAGGCACACTGATGTCCCACTCACTAGGCTGAACAAGTAGAAGGTTACTGTTAGTTGCCTGTCGGGAGCCAGAATCAGCCACATAACACAAGCACTCTGGTCACTCCAGAACAAGTACAAATATGACTCTGTCATTGTTCATGTTGGTGTGAATGACCTGAGACGCACCTCCTTGGACTACATGAAAAGAGACATGGAAAAGTTCTCTGATCATGTAGTCCAGGCTGGTATGACCCTGACCCTGGGTAGCATCCTGCCCTCACCAAGAATGATACCTCAGTATAAAGAAAAAAATGATCAATTTCAACAATTGGCTAAGCTTCCGGTGTCATTCAAAGGGGATCCAATGTCTGTCAGCCTGGGATGATATGCTCGACAAGCCGCATTGTTTCACAAGAGACAGCTTGCACCTATCACTCCTAGGCTTTTGAATACTGGCTAAAGCTGTTGCTGCCCCCATAGTGCCTTTTCTAGGCAAGGCTCAAAAGTCAAACCCACCTCCATAAACAGTACAATTAACAAAAAATTGGGGGTTATGCTACTCAACTCTAGGAGTTTAAATCTCAAAATGCACGCACTCAAAGCACTCCTCAATATGGAGAACATTGACATCTGTGCAGTAACTAAAACTTGGTTCAAGGCTCCAGAAAGCACCCCAGCACTACCGGGCTACAACTCATAATGCACGCTTCAGCCACAGAACATGGACCGAAGCACAAAAGGAGGGGGTGTATCCATATTCATCAAGGATACCTACACCTCCAGGTTAGTGGCGTAGCATGATACCTCTGAGATCATCCTTGTGCAACTAACATCGGGCAAATCTGCAATGCAAATTGTGGCCTGCTACAGATCACCCTCCATGACCCAGGACCACCACTCCACCTTTCTGGAGAAACTGGAAAACATGAAGGTCCTACCGAACACCCTGATATTCGATGATTTCAATTACCCTACCATTAACTGGGAAAACTACTGGAGTACAAACTACCAGGCCCAGCACTTCCTGGAATTCATCAATTCAAATACCCTGGATCAGCTGGTAAACTCCCCTACCAGAGGTGAAAACATATTGGACCTGGTCATCACCAAAATGGGCGACAGGTGTTCCACACCGGAGGTCAACCCGTCACTGGCTAGATCAGACCATAAATTAATCACTCTGGATGTCCACCCCCCCCCCCACCACTCCAACTAAGGAAACCACAGTAAAAAACATTTCTAAAGCAAACTTCACCTTCTTTAAGACAGAGATGGTAAGTTTCACAGCCCCCACGCTAAAGGATAACGGTGCCCAAGATGCAGAAACCTTTACAAATGCACTCTATGAGCACCTACAAGGATGCATGGATCGTGCCATCCCTAGAAAAACCAAGACTCACTCCTCTAAGAGAAGGAAACCAGTTTGGTGGACCCCTG
Source organism: Protopterus annectens (assembly GCF_019279795.1). Classification (NCBI taxonomy): domain Eukaryota; kingdom Metazoa; phylum Chordata; order Ceratodontiformes; family Protopteridae; genus Protopterus; species Protopterus annectens. Next base: position 1,374,690,068 of record NC_056731.1, read on the forward strand.
CCACAAGCAGGCTATACAACAGAAGGAGGAAACTAGTTCAGAAAAAAAGCAAATCCCAAGGAGGAAAGATATCCCTGATCAGTACCATTAAGAAACTAAGGTCCCTCATAAAATCATCCAAGGCTAACTTTGAAAGAAAAATAGCCAAGGATTCAAAAAATAACCACAAAACCTTCTTTAGCTATGTTAAGAATCTAAGTGGCAACTCGCAGATATGCACTGAACTAGTGCAAAATTGAACAAAATATACTGAACCTACTGATATTGCCAACATCCTGGCAGATAGATTCAGTACAAACTTCACCCTCCCTCTCACTCCCAAAAGGGCCCACAATACTGGAAAAGTGTAGTGTCCCAGAAATCACAGACGCACAGGTGAAAACAGCCCTTTCAAAAGCCAAAAACACAGCGTAATTGGGACCAGATGGTGTCCCAGGCTGCGTCTTGCACAAATGAACTAACCCCCCACCTAAACACGCTGTTCAATCTCAGCCTCTCCACAGGCTACATGCCCATAGAATGGCGCACAACAATGGTTATTCCTCTCCACAAAGGGGGGACCACAACTGACCCTGGTAACTATCACCCCATAAGCCTGACTAGTCTGGTCTGCAAGGCTATGGAGCGCATCATTATAGAACTCATTAACAAAGACATTGGAAACCTCCAAACACTTGACCCAACCAAGTTCGGCTTTGTTAAGGGCAGATCATGCCTACTAAACATGGTTGACTTCTTTGAGACAGTCACCAAGGCCGTAGACGAGGGAAAGGTGGTTGACACAGCCTACCTTGACCTCGCCAAGGCTTTTGACACCATTCCCCACTCAGGTATTACAGAAAAACTCACCAGTCTGAACATAAACCCCTACGTCACGAGATGGGTTGCCAACTGGCTTATAGACAGAACTCACACGGTAAGAATAGTGGGCTCCAGGTCCGACTCTAAACCAGCCACAAGTGGTGTCCTGCAAGGGTCTGTCCTGGGACCCCTACTGTTCGGCATATACTTCTCAGAAGTACAGCCAAACACAGGAGGACTATGACTAACCCGATGACTGCAAACTGGGAGCCATAATTGACTCTCCAGCTGACACGGACATCCTCCAAAAGGGCCTTACTGAGATGGACACCTGGTGTCAAAGTCATGGCCTCAAGCTAAATGCCAAAAAATGCATAGTCATCCCGTTTGGGAAAAACAAAACACCCACAAATTACCACATAGGTGTCAGCCCCCTTAATACAGAAGAGGAAATAAGAAATCTGGGGATCCAGGTAGATAGTAATCTCTCCTTTGACAATCATATTGCCAAAGTAGTTAGGAAATCCTTCTATGTGGCCCATCTAATTACTAAAGGATTTGCATCTAGAAATAAAGAGGTTATAGTGCCCCTCTACTCGTCACTCATCAGACTGATCATAGAGTACAATGCCCCATTTGGAATGTACCTCACAAGACACTTCCAACCGCTGGAAAGACCACAAAAGTACCTCACCAAGAGGATTACTGGCCTCAAACATATATCCTATGCAGCCCGACTGACAAAACTCTGGCTGTACTCAGTGTCATATCGCTTACTCAGAGGTGAACTCTGCCTGACTTAAAAAACCATGTCCAACTCAGAATTGATGGAAATGCTCCCCCTAAAAAAATCCAAGTCACTGCGGGCCACGTGTTCTAGTGAGCTAAACCTCACCACAACAATAAAAATAACATGCTGGAGAGATACATTCCTATCACAGAGACTCCCCATGCTTTGGAACAAAATTCCAAACTACATTAACACTCTTCAAGAGAAACCTTGACGAGTGGATGGGTAACAGAAAATACACCCCTGGGGTCACTTCATTGGCTCTGTTTGACAGGGGATTAGTTAATCAATCAATGGGGCGGCGAAAGCCGACACACTCTGTCTAGGCTTATAAATGCGCACAGGCAGATAGCCTAGTACCTACCTATGAATCTATGTTGTGGCCACAACCACCCTCATTGGGGTTATTGTTGTGTGTATCTCCCCATTTAGTCTGCTGTAATACTGTACAGTTTATGTTAACAGGCTAAGTAGTTGTCAATCACACTATGTGTGGTTCTACGCCACCCCACACACTCCAAAGTGAAGGGTTATGCCACCCTCACCAGCACACCTATGTTTGCCAACTCCAGGATTTCACTACATTGGGGAAAAGGACATACCCCCTGCCAGTACCATCGTCAATGATATTAAACTGGCAGACTGATTATTTACTGATGTGATGTTTTGCCTATTTTGCCTTGGTGGAATTACATAGGCTAAAATGAGTCCACTGCAAAATTAAGTACATCCATGTCTACAATATTCTCTGTGTATTGCATCAACACTAAAGCCTCTGTGTGTGTGTGTGTGTGTGTGTGTGTGTGTGTGTGTGTGTGTGTGTGTGTGTGTGTGTGTGTGTGTGTGTGTGTGTGTGTGTGTTATTCACAAACATTTGGTGTGTGCCACCCAGTACACTTACCATTGTCCATTGTAGAAGGGCTGCTAACATCAGCCACCATACACTCACCTGTACACACCCCTCAGACCTATCAGCCATGTGGCACATGCAGTAACTGTTATACAGACCTGTTACTTGTGTTCAGCTGTACCCAGGATATGACACAGTCAATGTTTCACCACAGTGCCATACCCGTTGTAGGAAACAACAGCAGGCCAACATCCTGCTGACAAATAGACACCTACAACACAAACTGAATACATTATGGAGACCACAATCAGTCAGTGTTAATAACGGCTATAATGCATCATGGCTGGACAGCTACACATTCTGACATGTAAGCATTAAAGTATCCAGCTGAAAACATGTTACACAGCATTACATTTCTAAACCTTAGTGCATTCACCCTGTGCATCAGAGCCATATTAGCATGTCTCTCCATCGATGATATGTGGTACAGGTATCATCATATGCACAGAGTGTGTTGTGGGTTTGCCAGAAACCTAGGCTGAGCCATTTGGTTGACATCATGTGTGTGTGTTAGAGGGTTTCGTTATCAATTGGGCTGTGCAGATGTGGTGTGTGTAGGTATGGAGATGCCCTAGCTGTGTTGGTGATGTGTATGTATCTACACAGTTCTGTCATGTGGCTGCCCTATACAGGGGTTTGTTGGACAGCTGCAGACCATACATGGCAGGGTGTGCAGTTCACTGTGTCTGGCCACAGATGTGAGAACTGTGCCTGCCAGGGGTTCCACGGGCACTACCAGGTACAAGCCCAGATATGGTACTCTCCCCTGATGATGACAAATGTCCGCTGAATCTTGGTCCCTGTTGGGACCAGCCAGGACCACATGCATGTGGCCTGCTGTGTTGTGGTGTGCACAGCACCCCCCTGCAATGCTGGTGCTGGTACTGCCACTATAGGAGTGGCTGTGACTTGTTGAAAATCCACGTAGACCTCCAACTGTTGGTGTTGCTGACCTACATCCATGTCGCAGTCACCCTGCTCTCACCATATGCTCTAACACAGACATTGCACGGTCAATGATTCCCACCATCTCACCCATCCATCTATCCAGGACCTCTGCAAAATAACGGTGGGCACCTGCAAGATCATGGATGTTGTCAAATACAGTATAATGAGTAGCCCTCTGGAGCCTCAGACTCTCTCTGATATAATGTTCTATACATGCCTGTGCCTCCATGACAGCTTGAAGCATGCATCTGGTGACACCTGCTGTGGCACTTCTGCCAGCGGCATAATGGCCAGCAGCCCTCCTACGAGCACCCCTGCACATCTGCCTGTGTTGTACCTTGCCGGTCATCTGACTATGGCTGCTGTGTACAGACACACTTGCCATAATCACCACACTGTCCTGTCACATGACACGACCTGCCAACTGTCCCTCATCTATGGCCACTGGTGATGGGGTATGTATAGGCATTGTGACTGTGTGCGGGGATGGGGTGGATAAAAGTGGGATGTCAACCGATGGCACAGTTTCAGCCCCTGACAACCCTGTCAGTGCCTCACCATACCTATCATCATTGTCAGAGTCTGTATGGACACTAACATCAGTTTGCCTGCAGGAGGGACCCTGACCCACCTCGCCACCTGTGAGAGGAAAACAAAAAATGTAATTTAAGACAGTTAAATCATTGCTTATCTCTAGACACACTCTCACACACACACACACACACACACACACACACACACACACACACACACACACACACACACACACACACACTTACAGGTGAGGTGGCACAAAGATATTACACAAACCTCTCATTACCCAACAGTCAACATGCCTGACATATGGCACTTAACAGGATGCACTGCAGCTACACTCATTCCTTGTTACCAACATTATACATCTCTGTGATGTATGAGTTGTGTTAGTAGGTGATGCCCCTTCCCCTGGAACACACTGCACCCATATATACAGTATTGCTGTGCACCTGTTCATCACCCTGGCATGTACTGTGCACCATACTTCACGAGTGTACACATCATTGCTGAATGTGTATATGTGTGGCAGTTATGTTTGCTCTGTTGCTCACAGCCCCTATGTGTTTGTCTGACACATACCTGGAATGATATGAGGACAGATGTCAATACTGAATGCCTGACTTCTGATTTGCAGATCTCATCATCAGTAGTGCATGTATGAGCAATAAAATCCGATTACACTGACAACCTTCAAAGCTTACTGTGGCTATGAGGAGTGTACACACCCTTATTGACATGCCAGTCTCTTACCTGATATGCAATGGGGCCACAATGTTGCATATGTTAACATTACACACACCTGATATGTGATATATTACCTGTGCAATCAAATGCAGTATCAAACAAATGTGTTAGTTCTGCAGATGCTGACTGAGAAGCATACAATATATGGGTTGCATAAGTGTGCACACCCTTAGCATGATAGTTTGTTGCAGCACCTGTTAAGTGAACTACAGCAGTCACTATTCCCTAGAAGGGGTATACCAGCATGGCCCATTTTCACTTGCCATTATTTGGTCACTCTGCCCTACAAATGTCCCCCAACTCTGCCGGATTGCAAGGTCAGCTCATGTGCATAGCTCCAGGAGGTCACACAGTGCCTTCACTACTGCTGTGGAGTCAGGGTTATGTCTGGCACAATTCATGACCTTGACTGCATTCAGATACAGCCATTCTTAGCAAGATTTGGATGTATGTTTCAATTCACTGTTGTGTTTCAGGATGACACCCCTCCCCATCCTCAGCCTTATTTCAGATGCTTAACAACTATGGGCCACACATGAGTGCCATTTTGCAGTGTTCCAAATTCAGAATTAGACATGTCTACCGGCCTAATTCCTGCTAATGAACAGCAAACCTAAAGGTGTACACTGGCACCAGCAAGGCACAGATGGGGATGGTGGGCCTGAGGTGGAGTGAGGTGTTGCTTGTGCACCACATGTATCTTTATTAATACTGTCTGTAGGTTTCAGCCTTGGTCTCGGTACACCATTACACATTGCAACACATGCCTTTGGGAGACTTGATGTTATGCATACACTACCCGTAGAGAGCCCTGGATGATGTCTCCTGTGAAATAACTCTTCCATCTGATTACACTAACCCATAGGCCACACTTATGCAGAGTCCGGGCAATTGTTGACACAGGTATTGCACAGTCAGTACTTGCTAGACATTCCTGCAAGTTCCTCAGTGTTGCTGCATGTTTCTGGGCAGCCTCCATGACCAGTTTGCAACATGTGTTGTCATCTGTCTTGGCTGGGCATCTGTTTATTTTCTACATTAATGTTGTCCCATACTTCACAGTCACATACATGACTGTCTGCACTGTTTGTCATGGTATATGCAATGGTGAGGTAAGGCTATGTCTCTCACTCCTGAGTCCTACCTTTTGGATATGGGATCCATTCCATGCCATGGCTGCCTCTGTTGCAGGTGAGTGGGCAAATGTCATGGACATACTTCTTGGACAGCAGACCATTACTTGGTGTAACATTAAGGCTCTGTACTTGATGGAAGGTGCGTACTCAAGAAGAGTGAATGCTGTCAGTACCTCAAAAGCTGCTTCCACAATGTGTTATTTGGAGTGTGTGCACACATATGCTTCCAGTGTTTGTTAAGGTATGTATTGCCATATTTGTTGTCCTAACATAGGATTCCAAATTACACATTCATTGGTCATGTTAGGAACACATTACAGGTTGTAAAAGGTGTGGAATGTGGTATTGTGATATGCCGTTGTATAGATCTGTAACAGTTGCCATTGTAATAGTGGTGTATACACTGTTGTAGCCTCTGTATATGGGTAATGTTTCAGACATCTCCCTACTGTAGGTCACTTGTCCCACCATTATGTTCATCTCTGTCCACACATCTTGCACTGACAGGTTGTTAGGTATACTGCAGGACCCTTACAAACCCTTCAGATATGCCACCATGGTGACCACTGTGATGCAGTGCAGTTAACAGCAATAATAAATGAACATGTACAGCATGCATCATGGGTAGGTGTATTAAATGTGTTCATGGCAAATACCATGGCCATAACATGGCCGGTGTACTGGCAAACCTGAACAAAACCATCCATACTCACTGGCTACAGGCTGCTGCCCCAGTTGTATAACAGAGGGACCTACGTAGTTGTGTGAGAGATGTAATGTCAGTAGCCACACCTGTGGCATTGGTACAGGGTGGGAGCAACATTTCAGTACATCAACAGTACAAACCCACAATACTAGAGATTATGCACATCTGTTCATTACTGCACTGCAGCAACAGACTATGTTATCTGACATATGCATGAAGATACTTTACAGATGAAGATGGATAAGCAATAGTGGTCTACTAATATGCCCTGGGGCCTTACCTGCACACTCCTCATCCATTGTGTGGGTAGCACCCACCTCCACAATGCTATCGTCAGGTTCCTGGCTTGGCTGGCGGGTGGGTACCCTAAGGCTGATGAGGAGCTCCTCAGCATGTGTCAGTGGGGACTGGATGGCATGACCCCCACCTGTGGCTAGCTGGTCCCTTCTAACTGCAGCAGCACGCTGATGGGCATGGTGGATGAGATCAGTGCAACGATGTCGCACCTGCTCATAACTGCGGTTATGCAGGCCAACATCATTTACCCTGTGGATGAGCTTGTTCAACAGGGCAGTCATCTTCTTTGGATCATGGGCCATATGTCCAAAGAGAGTTCTGTGGTGATGCACAAGGAAGTTTATTATTATATCATTTTCTTGTGGAGTATAAGCAGGGAGACACTCCCGGGACATGGCACCTGGAAGACATAAACAGGAAAAAAAGGTCTGAAGACCTCATACTGCAAGCATATAATAGTTGTTAATTAACATCTCTCTCTACCCCTACCATATCTTCAACAATAATCTGAACACACAAATCAATGGGTATGTTTACACCAAACCTACTGTTGGGACATATATCCTATTATGCAACAAATATTGAAATGTGTTTATATTCATGTTCCATGTTGAAACCCTATCATTGGTGGCCTGTTGCTATCAATGTAACCTGCATGCCACTGTAATGGCCACTGTGGTTCCATATATTGCACTACCTTCACCTTGTCCCCCCCCAGGAGCGGGCATAGACAGGATCCTGTCACCTGAAGTCAGGTCCAGGGTGTGGTGCATAGGGAGTTCTGCAGAGAATTGAGAGATCTGCTACACTGGCTTGGGGCCCTCATGGCCCAATTAGAGGGTCAGCCTGCCCCTCCTACTCAGCCCCCAGCACAGCCACCTTCAGGGCCGTGAAGGTACAGTGGTGACTGCCCATGGGTGGGGATCTCAGTCCCACTCTTTCCAATTGGGGGCTCATGGGCTTCCAAATTCCAAACACCCCTCCCCGTCCAAGGTGTTTACCCACCACATGTGTCATATACCACCCCGGTATGATGTCTTGTTTGTCTTGTCTGTCTTCCGACCCAACCTACCTCCCCAAATACATCTACTATCCTTCCCCAACATCCCACTCTCACCTTAACAAAAAAAGGGAAATCCGTTCCGAACAAGAATTTCACACCATACATAACTGTCCATTTCACACCCGCTTATACCTGCTTACAGGTGCCTTAATCACTCTGTATCCAACAGCCCTTGTTCTGGCCAGCAAATAAATTATCAACCCTTGCAAGTATCTAACCCAGGACCCTGCACAGCATAGCCACAGCAATTTACCACTAAGCCATCTGAGCTGCAGATATGTGCAATGTTTTCTCAAACATATCGTGCAGCACAGTCATTCAACAGTGGCAAAATGTATATATATATATATATATATATATATATATATATATATATATATATATATATATATATATATATATATATACACACACACACACACACACATATATATATATATATATATATATATGTGTGTGTGTGTGTGTGTGTGTGTGTGTGTGTGTGTGTGTGTGTGTGTGTGTGTGTGTCTGTATATATGTAGACATACATATGTATATATGTATATATATATATATATATATATATATATATATATATATATATATATATATACATGGAGTGCATTCATTTCAACATCGGATCCACACTCTGAACCTCCTTCCTCCACAGCTGCTCTGTTCTGCCTTGCTACGAAACAGAGCATCACATGTAAACACAGCCTAACATTGGGGGGGGGGGGTTATAGGGACTGATTGTAGATATGCCTATTACACACCTATGAAGTTTGTACATGATACGTTTCACATTACCATGACTGTTCTGAAGGTGGTGGGGTCTGAAACTCATGTGTCTATCATGACTTCATTACTTCCACCTTTAGATATTTTCCAGACTAACATACATATTTGGAGGAACAGAACAAACACTATGATGGCTTAAATCTTGACATTCTGTGCAGATCTGCACAGTTGACAGGTATGGCCCACAGCCCACAAGGCCAGATGCTATGTCCATCATTACAGCAATCCTTGATGGCACATATAAATCTTTCAACATCATCTAACCCATTATTACAGACCAAGTACTACATTCAATTACATGTTGACATGTTTCACATACCTGTTTTATTATTGTACTCTCTTCTGTGTACCACTTGGGTGTCTTCCTTGTTTGGTTTGTGGGGTTTTTTTTGTAGTATTTTTGTTTTTTAGTATTATTTTCTCTTTCTCTCTCTCCACTACAGGGATCAAGCTGATTTGAATAAGTTGCAGCATGGCTTTTGTAGGTGATGCTCATGATCAGGTGATGGCCTCTGCATCAATTGGTATTCCCCACTTGCTAATTGCATGCAGCCAGCTGTGTAGTACTTCCAATAGCCAATGTCATAGCAATCCACTACTATAAATGACTACATCATGTGGGTGTTGTCCCTTTACCTTTCCTGTATGGAAGACATCCTCCCTGTGTGTGGGCAGCAGTGTTACAGACAGCAGGTAGCAATACCTCTTACAACAGGACTTGCGGACACAGGCCAACTAGATTTTTGTATAAGGTTCCAGACCTAGAGACAGTGTGTGAGTATTGCTGTTATATGCTTTGAATACTGCTAGGTTTACAGGGTTTGTGTGTACATGCTAGTTTTGCATGGAATGCAATCTGTTGGCATAGCTCTCAACTGTGGGCCTATCCATATGATGGCCAGAGGAATGGCTGTTATGTTGTCTGTTCACCACACAGGTCTTGTCTCTGACCTATCAGAGCCATTCTCTCTGTTGATTGCTATCAGTACATGGCAACATCCATTTGTGTTTCTGACTTCATATTCCTGAGTAAGGGTATGTTGCAACCAATCCAGTAATACCAGCAACTTTCACAGTGTATATGGCCCTGTGTTTCAGCCTCTGTCCTCCACCTATATACCAGGCTTTGTCCAGATGTCATGCAGTAAGAGGTTGTTAGGTAATGGCCTATCATTATTTAGTGCTGGTATTCCTGCTATCATTCCAGTGATGTTGTGGACTTCCACATAAATTGTGGGGTAGTGCCCATACATATGAGTCGAACACTTCCAAAGCCAAAAAACACCAACTAATATGTAAAAAATCCACGACACTGCCAAGAGACACTCCAGCCATTTATTACATCCAAGACATCCTAAGCGCTTTCACCCATCATTCTGTGGGCTTCGTCAGAGTAAAATGCATTAAGGCAAGACTGCCCTTATAAATCAATCTACCATCAATTAACAATCATGTAACAATTAATTAAATGATAAATACATGATGTATAGTATTTTTAAAGTGAAGTACTAAACTTAATTTAAATAGCAACAATAAACAATAAAAGAGTTGATATAAAAACAGTTAATAAATACAAGCAATATAACAAGATCTACAATGTGATTAAAATAATTAAAATACTTTGTGCAACTTCCTAATTTTGTGGTTCTCTGCTGATAGAAATGTTACAACACACTTGAAATGTTCATTAAAATGTATAGGAATATAAGCCATGTAAAAATATATGTATATATAAATGCATGAAACTTTCCCCGGGAATCACTAATCTTCTGTGCAGGAATAAGTTATTCCTGCATAGAAATGACCATTTAAGGCAGCATGGCAGTGAGCCATGCATAGTAATGAAGGCACTCTGCCTCTGCTCCTAAATGGACACGGAGCATGGATGAGTGCAGGGGGGGTGTCTGAGAGCAGAGCTCTCACAATACACACTCCCCTGCACTCAGGAAGTGCCACCCGGCAATTATGAGTGACAATGCTCATAGGAAACTGCATACCTCCCAACTGTACAGATCATCACAGAATGTCAAGATTACTCACCCATACAGCACCCCATTTGTCCTGGCAAATCACTGGGATGATCTCAGGACTGAAGTTGGTAACTAATGGCATACATTTCAGTGTTAGACTTCAAATCCATCAGAAAGCGTATATTAAAACAAATCCTGTTACTCTAGCAACTGTCCCAAGTTTATAAGAGCAATAATGAAAATATGTCTGTAGTTGTACCACAAGTTGTCAAGCTTTGTCCAGATAGTTTGCCTGAAGAGATTGAGAGGTATGGGGGGGTTGCTAGGATGTCTGTCAAATGTGCAGATGCATGCAGGAATCCACATCAATAAGTGAAAGCTGTCCCTTCGAAGAGAAAAATAGCAGTAGAGAATTTTGTTTTATCAAACAGATTAAATTTAACTGTATGTGCGCGAGTTTGCCCATTGCTTAGCTATGCATACTGTAGCTTAAATGGCACAAGAAGATAAACAGCAAGATACATGCAAATGAAGCAGTACTGCAATAGTGTAATTGTCAAAGCATTTGCTTTGTGAACAGTCATTCCCAGTTTGATTCTCACTGTAGTAAATTCCATCTTCCATGTGAAATCAATTTATGATTTTTTTTTTTTGCTGTCTAACTTACTAAATAACATATATTTTTGAACTGGAGTACTGCATTAAGAGCAGATGTGAGGTGTCATTGTAATAATGTGGTAAAATCCACAGATAAACACAAGTGCCCCATACAGTATATGTACACATGAATCAGGAATATGAAATGAATGTATAATGTGCAATGAATGATAAATTCATAGAGTGTCCAAATCTACCACTTTCACAAGAGACATGTTTCATTTCTGTCTAAATTAATGCGGGGGTAAGCGGGAGTAAGCAGTTTTAAGCAGTAGTAAGTGGGTTTAAGCCTGTTTGCATGGGGATAAGCAGTGCGTGCACAGGTTAAGCAATGTTGAAGCTAATTCTCTGTAAGCATATTTAACAGGAAGTTAGCATTGCTTACTGTCATGCAAACCTGCGCAAACCCACTTATAACTGCTTAAAAGTGCATTAATCACTCTGTATCCAACAGCCACTGTTCTGCCCAACAACAAAACAAACAGACCTTGCAAGATTTGAAACCGGAATCCTGAACACTATAGTCATAGAAGTTAACCAGTAAGCCATCACAGCATTACATAAAATTCAGGTATCCCCAAAAAGATCCTCACTATAGCAAAATCACAATTTACATGTGAAAGGAATCTATATACAGTTTTATGTTGTATAACCTGCTTCTTCTTCAACTTTTGGCTTTTTCCCAGTTAGGGGTCACCACAGCAGATCACTGTCCACTCATGATTGGCAGTGGAGTTTTATGGTGTTGAGTTGCCAGCCCAGCGTCCATCCTTCCACAGGAGGCACACACATGCACACACTTATGCCTAGGGCCAACTTAGATTGTCCAATCCACCTACAGCATGTCTTTGGGATGTGGGAGGAAACTGGAACACACCCATGTGACCACAGGGAGGACATGCAGACTCCACATAGAAGGCACCCCAGCCAAAGATTGAACTGGAGAACCTCTGGCTGTGAGGTGGCAATGCTAACCGCTGCACCATCGTGGCTGCCCTATATTGTATAACCTACTACATAACATAAATATGTGAACTGGAGTACTGCATTAAGTCCAGATGTGAGGTGTCATTGTAATAAAGTGGTGAAATCCCCCAATAAACACAAGGACCCTGTACAGTGTACGTACACATGAATCACGGATACTAAACAAATATATAACATGTAACGAATGATAAATCAATGCCAAACAGCAAATAGTGTGCAAATTTAAAAATATGCAATGCTAAGCATTGCACCCCCCCTACTTACTAGGTGTAAGTAATGTGTAGCCCAGCTAAATCAATCTGCCCATAGGTATATCCCTTTAAGCAATGCCAACCTTAAGTAAGCAGGTTTGCCCATAGCTTAGCATTTTTAAAACTAGCCAATCAAAAAGTGTAGAAAATCAGCCCTATTTAAACCCCACAGGCAGGAATACATCTCATAACTTGTTGCAGCTTCCTCCTGTAGGCACTATGGCTGGTATCGGAGAAGGATTGCTCTTCTGGGCACAGCGGTTGAGCATCCAGGAGTCCAACATCATGGCAGGACTCCTTGTTAAAGACCATGAACATAGACTGCTGCAGGACCAGTACCAGGGTTCCCAATATAAAGCAAAAGCCTTGGACCATCTCACCTGTGACCTCACTAGTGCCACTGCGATCCCTCGAACTGGTGAGGTCAGGCATCACTATGCCGACCTGAAACAGAGGAAGGGGGAGTTCTTGTATCAGTGGATCCAAGAAGCTAGGCAGTTGGGTGATGTCCCAGCCGTGTGTAAGTACCCATCCAACTACCTGTTTAATAATTGCCAGCTCGTGTATATTATGGATAGGTATGGCTAAATATTCCTCTTATGTCTTTAACAGCGGCAGAAGAGTGGGCTGTGAATCAGGAAGCCCATGCCTGTAGGCTGCAGAGGCTGCGTCGTGAGGCAGGTTAGTAATAATCTTGCATGTACTGTCATAAGAAATAAATCTAAAAGTAGTAGAAAGTTAATTGCCAGTATAAAACCTGTATTGTGTATGGCATGTACTGAATAAACCAGACAATATGGCAGGAAGAATCTCATATAGGTTGTATGTAAATAAAAGGGTAACAGCTTGGCAATAAAGGTCTAACTCCTGGACTGCTTGTGTTTACTCTGGTATCATATGGTAATGTAGTGTTGCAATCTCTTAATTGCACTGTTGTATTAAGCACTGTTACCCACACTGTGCTACATAAATAAAATGTGTAGGAATGACTGTATACGACTGTTGTAATCACAAGTTCATATTGTACAACTGATAGAGACTTACACGGAAAACAGTGAAAAGATAGACAACATAATCTAAATAGCACACTCAACTGAGATGTGAAGTGTTGTATTTTTAGCACACACAGCCATGGTTTGAATCCTGGGAGTGGTAGCAAGCTGTATGCAAAATCATACCCCACAACTGTACAGATATTGTCAGAAAGTTCAGATAATTGTCGTAATTCCCCTGCCTATCACCCTGTCCCCCTGGCAAATCAGTAGGATGATCCCAAAAGTTTAGGCAGCAAATAATGACATACAACTGATTGTCAGACATCATAACTTTCAGAAATATATCTCTAAGAACAAGCCTGTTACTATAGCAACTCACCAAATTGTTATGAGAGTAATAAGCAAAGTATATCCCATCTCCATTCCCATGTTGTGAAGCTATGACCAGAGTGAGTGCAGTAACAGAGTAAGACATATGTGCATAATAATAATGTGGAATCTGGTAATATGTATGCCAGCATTCAGGTAGTGTTAACAAACATTCCCTCCACAGGTCTGTGAGATACAAAAAAGTACCTAGAAATAAAAGATTGAAATCCTGTACTGGTACTGTTTAGTCTGGTATGGTATGGCAGTGTTAGTGTTGCAGTATCTCTGAATAACAAGGTATTACTCATGACAGACATCCACACAGTGCTACATAATAAAACTGTATAGGAAACCTTGTATAAGAGTGTTGTAATTACAAGGTCAGATTGTAAAACCACGGGAGACTTATAGACAGAAGTCAGAGAAGAGCTACACACCAATATCTATATAGCACACTCAACTGTGATGTACACTGTTTTATTTTTAGCAGACACAGCCATGGTTCGAATCATTGGAGTGGTAGTAAGCTGTATCTAGAATCATACCCCTCCACTGTACAGATCTGTCCAGAATGTCCAGATAATTGTCCCATATCTGCTGCCTGTTACCCTGTCCCCCTGGCATATCAGTGTGATGATCAGAGACATTTAGGCAGCATTTAATATCATATAACTGACTGTCAGGCCTGTAAATATTCAGAAAATGTATATGAAAGCAAACCTGTCATTGTAGCAACTCACCAAAGGTCAAAATATGTCCCAGTTTCACCTGCAGGTTGTCAAGACATGCCCAGAGTGTGTGCAATAAGAGATGGAGTGGTATGTGCATAACATCAACCTGGAATCTGGGAATATGCGTAGAAACAGTCAGGTAGTGTTAACAAACAATACCTCCACAGGTATACCAGGTAAGAGATGTATACTGCAGGTAAAACACAGCTCATGTATATAGTTGTCTACAACCATACCACTGTTCAAACTAAGGCCATAGGGTAGTGTAATAATACCTGTAAGGTACAGATTACAGCACTGACTAAGAAAGTAAAAACTACATAGATATACAAGTTGTTAATTGACATCTTTCTCTCCCCTCACCATATCTGAAACAATAATCTAAATACACAACTCAATTGGTATGTGTACAATTAAATCTACTGTTGGGACATATGTCCTATTGTTTGATAAATATTAAAATTTGTTTCTATGCATGTGCCATGTTGAAATACTCCCACATTGGTGGCATGCTGCCATCAATGTACCTGCATGCTATTGTAATGGCCACTGTGGTTCCATATATGCATGTGTTCTATTTGCTATCCAACTGGTCCATATCTAGTGTTTTGGGTTAATGGAAATATCTATGCATGCTGTTATACCTAATCCTGGAATGTAACTATTACTAACCCACATATGTTTTAAAACTGAAACACCATTGCATGTTAGGGAAGGCCGGTCCTAGCGGGCCCACTTCTCCCACCTCATCTGGCCATGGCACCGGGCACCAGCACATCTGGGGACCAACCAAGGACCTCCTTGTCCGCTGGTCCTGCACCACCTTTGGGTGAAACCACCTCAGGGGATGGGGCTCACCCCCTCTGGGAGTGGGCCCAGACAGGATACTGTCACCCATCATCAGGTCCGGGGTCTGGTGCATAGCAATTTCCGCAGGGAGTTCGGAGATCTGCTACATCAGCTTGAGGGCCGCGTGGCACATCTAGAGGGTCAGCTTGCCCCTCCTACCCAGCCCCCAGCACAGAAACCTTTGGGGCCGTGAAGGTGCAGTGGTGACTGCCATTGTAAGGGGACTTCAGTCCTACTGTTTCCGTTAGGGGGCTCATGGGCTTCCGACTTCCAAACACCCCTCCCAATCCAATGTGTTTACCCCCACATGTGTCATATACTGCCTCTGCATGCTGTCTTGTCTGTCTTGTCTGTCATCCTACCCAACCAACCTCCCCAAATATACCTACTATCCCTCCCCAACATCCCACTTTCACCTTAAAAAATAAAAAAAGGGCAATTTGTTCCCCCAAAAAAATCTCACCCCATATACAGTTGTCCATTTCACACACATGTCCACTGGACACATGTAATCTGCTCTAATTGGCTTCACAACATATTATTGTTGTCCTTACCCCTCTCTCAGGTGTATGAGTGTCCACATCTACCTCCAAATCAGTGTATATGCACAGCTGTTGCTGCAGAAGAAATGGGCAGCTATGGACCTTCCCTACACCAGTCCTGCACATCCCTAGCTATTTTCCCTACTGTCTTTCCCTCTTTGTGCACCTTTTTCACCACTTTCCTATCAACCCTTTTTCTTTCTTTTAAAGAAATTAGTGCAAGGGTAAGTGGGAGTAAGCACTTTTAAGCAGCAGTAAGAAGGTTTAAGACTGTTTGCTCGGGAGTAGGCCATGCCTACACAGGTTAAGAAATTTAGAACCTGAGTGTAAACATATTTAACCGGAAGTTAGCATGGTTTACCATTGTACAAACCCACGCAAACCTGCTTACAACTGCTTAAAAGTGCCTTAATCACTCTATATCCAACGACCCTTGTTCTGCCCAGCAACAAAATAATCATCCTTTGCAAGTCTCGAACTCAGAACCCTACACACTATAACCAAAGTGATTTACCACTAAGCCATGTCAGATATACATAACCATGATGTTTTAACAAACATAACAAACAGCACAGTCATTCAACAGTACAGGAAATGTATTCATACATGTAGATGTATGTGTGTGTATACCCTGTGGAACGATTTTGTCCACAGGGTAAAGAATGTTTGCCTGCATGACCGCAGTTATAAGCAGGTCTGACATTGATGCACTGATCTACTTCACCGTGTCCATCAGTGTGCTGCTAGGGAGGACCAGCTTGCAATGGGGTGGGTCATGCCATCCAGACCTCCCTGACACATGTTGAGGAGCTCCTTGCCAGCCTCAGGGCACCTGCCCACCTGCAAACACAACACTTAGCGGAGAGCATAGTGGAGGTGGGTGCTACTCACACAATGGCAGAGGAGTGTGCAGATAAGGCCACAGGGCACATAAAGTAGATGACTGTTGTGTATCCATCTGCATCTATAGAGTTAGATCATGCATATGTGAGATGAAATATATATAGTCTGTTGCTCCATTGTAGTAATAAACAGATGTGCATAATCTGTAGTATTGTGGGCTTGTACTGTTGATGTACAGTAATGCTACACCCACCCTGTACCAATGCCACAGGTGTGGCTACTGACATCACATCTCTCACAGAATTATGTAGGTCCCTCTGGTATACCTCCAATGCAGCAGCCTGGAGCTGGTAAGTATGGTGTTTGTTCAGGTTTGCCAATACATCAGTCATGTTATGGCCATGGTATATTCCATGTACACATTTAGCACACCTACCCATAATGCATGCTGTACATGTTCACATATTGTTGCTGTTAAATGCACTGCATCACAGTGGTCAGCATGATGGTGTATCTGAAGGGTATGTCAGACTCCTGCAATATAACTAACATTCTGTCATTGCAAAATGTGTGCACAGAGATGAACATAATAGTGGGACAAATGGCCTACAGTAGGGACATGTCTGAAACATCAACCTTATACATTGCTACAACATTGTATATACCAGTATTACAATGGCAACTGTTACAGATCTACACTATAGCATATCACAGTACTGCAGTCCACAACCCTTACAACCTGCACTGTGGTCCTAACATGAGCAATGAATGGGTAATATGGAATCCTATGTTAGGACAGCAAATATGGGAAATACATACCTTCACAAACACTGGAAGCATATATGTGCATACACTCCAGATAAAATATAGTGGAAGCAGCTGTTGAGGTACTGACAACATGCATTCATCATGAGTATGGACCTTACAGCAAGTACAGGACCCCAATGTCACACCAATAAATGCTCTGCTGTCCAAGACATTTGGCCATCAAATGTGCCCACTTACCTGCAACAGAGGCAGCTGTGGCTTGCACACATCTTACATGCCATGGCATGGACCCCATACCCAACAGGTAGCACCCAGGAGTTGGACATGTAGCCATACCTCACCATTGCATATACCATGGCAAACAGTACAGACAGTCATGTATGTGGTGAGGATGAATGGGCCAGGATTAATGTAGAAAATAAACAGATGGCCATCCAAGACAGATGATGTCACATGCTGCAAACCAGTCATGCAGGCTGCCTAGTAACATGCCACAACACTGAGGGAGTTGCAGGAATGTTTAGCAAGTATGAGCTGTGCAGTACCCATGTCAGCAATTGCCTGGATTCTGCATAAGTGTGATCCATGGGTTAGGATAATCAAATGGGACAGTTGTACCACAGGAAACATCAGCCAGGCCTCTCTACAGGTTGTGTGTGCATAACAGAAAAGGTCCCCAAAAGGCATGCATTGCAATGTGCACTGGTATACCAAGACCATGTTGGAAACCTACAGACAGTATCAATTAAGATACATGTGCTGCACAACCAACACCTCACCCCACCTCAGGCCCACCATCCCCATCTGTACCTTGCCGGTGCCAGTGTACACTTGTATATTTGCCATTCATAGGTTGGGACTAGGCTGGTACACATGGTGTTCAGTGTTTGGGACACTGCAAAATGACACACATGTGTAGGCCATAGTTGTCAAGCATCTACAAAAAGGCTGAGGGTGGGGAGGGGGTGTCACTATGACACAACAGTGCACTGCAGCAGAGATCCAAAGGATGATACAAATGGCTGTATCTGCACACAGTCAAGTCAGGAACTGTGGCAGACATAACCCTGACTCCACAGCAATAGTGACGAGAGTGTGTGACCTTCAAGGGATGTGCACGAGTTGGCCTTGCAATCATGCAGAGTTGGGGGACATTTTTAGGGCAGACTGGCCAAATACTGGCAAATGCAGATGGCCCATGCTAGTATACCCTACCAGGAATAGTGACTGCTGTAGTACACATAACAGTAGGTGCAACAAACCATCATGATAAGGGCATGCCCACATATGCACCCACAAAGTGTATGCATCTCAATCAGCATCTGCACAACTAACATTTGTTTGACACTGCATTTCATTGTACAGGTCATATGTCACATATCAGGTTTGTGTAATGTTATATGCAGTAATGTGGTCCTATGGTACATCAAGGAAGAGGGTGTCATATCAATAAGGGTGTGTACACCCCCCATAGCCACAGTAAGGTTTGAAGGTTGTCAGTGTAATTGTATCCTACTGGCCATACATGCACCGTTGATGAGATCTGTAAATCAGACATCAGGCATTCACAAATGACATCTGTCCACATATCATCCCATGTATGTGTAGGACAAACACATAGGGGCTGTGAGCAGCAGAGCAAACATAACTGACACAATAATACACAAGCAGCAATGAAGTATGGTGTACAGTACATGCCAGGGTGCTGAACAGGTGCACAGCAATACTGTGTACATGGGTGCAGTGTGTTCCAGGGGAAGGGGCATCACCTACTCACACAACCCATGCATCACAGAGATGTATAATATTGCTAGCAGGGATTGACTATAGCTGCACTGCATGCTGTTGAGTGATATATGTCATGCATGTTGACAGATGGGTAATGGGAGTTCTGTGTGTAATATCTTTGTGCAACCTCACCTGTAAGTGTATGTGTGGGGGCAGGGTTATTTTGTCTGTAAGTCCAATCTGGTGGAGTGGATGAGGGTTTATGTATGTAGGATGTGTGTGTGTGTGTGTGTGTGTGTGTGTGTGTGTGTGTGTGTGTGTGTGTGTGTGTGTGTGTGTGTGTGCGCGTGTGCGTGTGTGAGTGTGTGTGTGTGTGTGTGTGTGTGTGTGTGTGTGTGTGTGTGTGTGTGTGTGTGTCCATGTATACACGTGTGAGTGTGGGGTTGTTCATACCTCTCGACTTCCCTTTGAAATCGTGCAGTACATGGACATGGACTGACACATGAGACACCAGGAATATTTGTCTGACATATAATCTCAGAACAGCTGATAGTATAATAAGGTCTGTAGCATGGAACATCCATTGGGAGGGAAACTAGACACCAGGGATACTGTTATAATTGCAATCAGCAGAAAGGTGAAAGATTACCTACGTATGCAGCACTACAGGTGCATTGGTGAATTATTAGACAACACCAGAGAGTGTTTCCAAATATTACTGTAGTCCACATAAAAAGTTAATTGAGCAACAGATCTTGCATCTACTGAACAATAGTTACATATGACACTCCAGTGCATGACATTATTGAGTGACTGTAGTAGCCCCTAACATATGGGGGCCATGCTCAAAATGTCTGGACAAACCCAAGGTGAACACTGGATGACATCAGCGAGTCTTTGAAACTGACTCCAATGAAGTCAAATAGGTAATGGAGTAACAGGTCATGTTTTGCGATCACTTTTCTAGGCAATTAGAAGAATGATACATTAATAATTGGTATTAATGACTGTAAGTATCCAAGACTGATGCAGGATGGGGAACTTAAGAGAATAAACTAGGGACAGTCTGTAAACTCAGGGACAAGTAAGTATTATGGTAGAATGTCAGTGTGTGTGTGTGTGTGTGTGTGTGTGTGTGTGTGTGTGTGTGTGTGTGTGTGTGCGTGTGTGTATACGCACTTTTAAGCAATGATGTACAGGTCTTAAAGTGCGTTTCTTGTTTTCTCTTCACAGGTGGCAAGGTGGGTCAGGGTCCCTCCTGCAGGCAATCTGATGTTGGTGTCCATACATAGACTGAAAATGATGATAGGTGTGTTGAGGCACAGGTGGGGTTGTCAGAGGCGAAAGCTGCACTATTGTTTGACATCCCGCTGTTATCCACCCCATCCCCACACACAGTCACAGTGCCTATACATACTCCATCACCGGTGGGCATAGCATAGGGACAGTTGGCAGTTGGTGGCAGGGAACAGGACAGTGTGGTATCTATGGCATGTGTGTCTGGACACAGCAGCCATAGCCGGATGTCGGGCAGGGTACCACATAGACAGATGTACAGGGGTGCCCATTGGAAGGTTGCTGGTCATCGTGCCCCTGGCAGAAGTGCCACATCTAGTACCACCAGACACATGTTTCAGGTCTGTCATGGAGGTGCAGGCACGTATGGAACAGTACACCAGACAGGCTCTGAGGCTACAGAGGGCTACTGATTCAGCTGTTAATGACAACATCCGTGATCTTGCAGGTGCCCTCCATTATTATACAAAGTTCATGAATAGACAGTCGGGTGAGATGGTGGGACTCCTCGATCGTGGATTGTCCATGCTCAAGCATGTGGTGGGAGTGGTGTGATGGCCACATGGATGTAGGCTAGCAACACCAACAGCTGGAGGTCGAAGTGGACGTGCACGCACACCAAGTCACTACTGTAGTGACAGTACAAGCCCCAGCACTGCAGAGGGACGCTGTCCACACCACACCCCAGCAGGCCATGTGCATGTGACTCTGGCCAGTCCCAGGAGGGATCTGGTTCCAGCAGACATATGTCATCATCAGGAGAGAGTACCATATCGTGGCTTGTACCTGGACATCCCCATGGAACCCCTGGGAGGCACAGTTCTTGTGTCCATGGCTGGAGGCGGTGAACTGCACACCCTGCCAGGTATGGTCTGCAGCTGTCCAACAAACTCCTGTATAAGGCAGCCACATGGCAGAATTGTGTGCATGCATACTTACACACAATACAAACACACCTAGGGCAACCCCATACCTACACACACCACATCACCATGGCCATATCAATAATAAAAAACCCTCACTCACACACATGGCATCAAATGTATGGCTCAGCCTAGGTCTCTGGCAAACCAACAACACACCATGTGCATATGATGATGCCTGTGCCACACCCCTGTCATCCACAACATCGATGCAGGGACAGGCTAATATGGTTCTGATGCACATGGTGACTGTACTATGGTGTACCAATGTACGACTATGTAACATGTAGTCAGCAGTAAAGTTTAATGCTTACATGTCAGGAAGTGTAGCTGCCCAGCCATGATGCATTATAGCTGTTATTAACACTGAGTGATTGTGGTCTCCATAATGTAATCCGTTTGTGTTGTAGGTGTCCACATGTCAGCAGGAGGATGGTCTGCTGTCGTATCCTACAATGGGTATGGCACTGTGGTGACACCTCAGCTGTGCCATATCCTGGGTACAAGTGAACACATGTCACAGGTCTGTATAACAGTTACTGCATGTCCCAGATGGCTGATAGGTCTGGGGGTGGTGTACACAGGTGAGTGCATGGTGGCTGCTGTTAGCAGCCCTTCTACAGTAGACAATGGTAAGTGTACTGGGTAGTACACACCACATGTTTGTGTATAACACACACAGAGGCTTTGGTGTTGATGCAATGCCCAGAGAATACTGTACACATGGATGTATGTACCTTTGCAAGGAACACATTGTAGCCTATGGAATTCCACCAAGCCAGAATAGGCACAACAACACATTGGGGAATAAGCTGTCTGTTAGTTTAATGTCATTGTCAATGGTACTGGCAAGTTATATGTCCCCTTTCCCAATGTAGTGCAATCTTCAACTCGGTAAACATATGTGTGCTGGTGTGGGTGGCACACCCCTACCCTTTGGAGGGTGACAGGTGCTGTAGAACCACAGGTAGTGTGATAGACAACTACCAAACCTGTTAACATGAGCTGTACAGTATTACAGCCAGCTAAGCTGGAGGATACACTCAACAGTAACTGCAATGATGGTGGCTGTGTCCACAACAGCCACACCCAGCTATATATACCAATCCCAGTATCGCTGTACACCTATACAGTGGGAAGAGGGCATTTACACATCTAACACTAGTTGTGATGGAATGTATGTTAACAAGATGATACCTGTGAAATGTTAGCATATGCCAGGCAGTTCTCAGACAGATGACCTCCTCGGACATGTATATTCTGCAAACTGAAGTAGATTCCTTCACATACACACACAATCTTACTTAGCAACACTGGGACTAAACCCCTACCTAGGTGTGTAGTGCTACTGATGTGTGTGGCATTAATTGCACACACCACACAGCTTTTAGGATGAGGTGTGTTCCAGGTTACATGTTACATGAAGAACATCCCCAGGCATGTACAGTATGGTAATGGGGGATGTACTGGTTGTTTATGGACAATACATAGTGTGACATACCATCATATATACATTGACAAACACATAACAGTCGGACATACATCTGAGAGACCTGGGCCTATCAGTGCTAACTACCTTGTCAGTTTGTCCATTGTGTTACAGGTAATTTGCACACAGCACATGCATAACTGGGCTGGATAGTGTTATCAGTTACCTGTATGGTTGATGGTGACAGTGGTCCCCATACAGTGGAACATGGGACATGTACCAGGGGTACCATGGTGTAAAGACAGTATACCCAGAACCCACACCTCACTGTGGATATTGCACGCACTGAAACCCATGATAACACTCTGACATACCTACCATCACACATTGACCAGGACTGCAATACAACCCCTTGTCCATCCCAAGAGTTCTACTACAGGGAAATGCATCTAATGCACATGCCTTAGGCATAGTAGGGTGATGCATTGTCATGCCTCTCCTATGGTCAGGAACATCACTATCCCTAATAATGTGTGCCAATGCATATTGTAATAGGAGAACGTGGCCTCAGAATGCTGTACCCTACATATATACACACATGCACAGATACACACACCTGCCAGAACTCAGTGAGTATCCCATGCCTATCAGCCCATTTCTACAACAGTGTTGTGCTGGTACTGCAAGGCCCAGGTAGCCCCTAGAGAGAAGAGCATAACAAGGTACATGTAATGTCTGGTGCAGCAGCAGCTACATCATACTATGGCAATGGGGGTGTTGTGGATGTGAAGGGCCTCAGGGTATTCCCAACTGCAGGTCTACAAACACACAGGCACTGATATTCTCAGTAATACACACGTACACATTTGCCAGTACTGGGGTGCATTGGTGCAGGTGTTCATAGGTGTGTACCAGGCTGTTGTCCATGGAGAGTTGGGAAGTGTAGGGGATGTGTGTACAATGGTATCATGCCACCTGCCATGTGCCAGCAGGTTATCTATCAACAGATACCACTGGGGTGATCCTTAGGGTAAGAGTGACATGCATCAGCCAATCAGCTGGGTGCCTCTTGCAGAGGGCCAGTGAGGTGCTCCAGTTGACATGTATGCAACATGTATTACATAACGTGGTCAGTGTCTGTCTTGGAGACCTGTACCCAAGCATGTTCTGTTGACTGTGGTGGTGTAGTTGAGGTATCCATGGCATGTGGTGCGTACAGGGTGTGGATTCCTATCTGTGGCATCCATAACACAGTTGGGCAAGCATGCCAGTGTCAGTCACGCTTAGATTGCCTGCAAGTATCCAAGATGGATACCTGACATCTGCACATCTGTACAGAGGACAGAAAGACATCCGCTAACTAGCTAGCTATACATTAGGATGAATGTGTTGACAGATAGATGTCTGACCCCAATAGATATGCCATTACTACATGACAGCAGTCCTCACTGACATGTGCTATACAGACAGTAGTCTACAGTTATTTTCCACATGTCAGATCATTATCCAGTCGGAAATATTTAATGAGACACAGCTCACACACCAGGAACACAACATTGAGGACTCAGAATCCATCATTGCATGCAGGGGTGTTTGTTTCCAGTACTACAATTTGTAATCTACTCTTACTTGGGAAAACACTGTCAGCAGTAGTAACGTAATGATACACTACCTGCAGTGTGACTGCATAGAGCCCGGGATACTACCCATGTATGTAACTCATTGAAATGGAAAAGAGTGTTGTACAAGCCATATATACTTAAGTGTCTCAGACAGTAGAATCAAACCCTTTGCTACTGTAATGACAGCACATAGACGCATGTTATGTACATGGCATTAAATACACTTATTAAAGATGTCATTACCTTGCTATGTTACCAGACCAGAATGTGAGCACTGGTTACCAGGGCTGAGCCATGCTTAGCAGGCTTCACCATTGCAGCAATATTACAGTTAAGCACATTTGCGCATTGGTAAGTGACGCCTACATGGTGTAAGCACTTGTACATTTAACTATATGTTAGCAGTGCTTAGCTTTGTGCAAACCTGCGAAAATGCACTTAAAGCTGCTCAAAACTGCCTTAACCACTCTGTATCAACCAGCCCTTGCTCTGGGCGGCCACTGTGGTGCAGTGGTTAGCATTGTTAACTCACAGCAAGAGGTTCTCCGGTTTGATCCTTGGCTATGGTGCCTTCTGTGCGGAGTCTGCATGTCCTCCCTGTGGTAGCGTGGGTTTCTTCCGGGTGTTCTGGTTTCCTCCCACATCCCAAAGACATGCAGTAGGTGGATTGGACACTCTAAATTGGCCCTTGGTGTGAGTGCGTGTGTGTGTGTGCGCCTTCTGTGGAAGGTTGGGTGCCGGGCTGGCAACTCGACACAGTAAAACTCCACTGCCAATCCTGAGTGGACAGGTGATCCACTGTGGTGACCCCTAACCGGGAAAAGCTGAAAGAAGAAGAAGATCCAACAGTCCTTGCTCTGCCCAGCAACAAAATAAACAGCCCTTGCAGGTCTTGAACCCAATACCCTGTACACTACAGTCACAGCAGTTTACCACTAAGCCATGACAATATGTCTGTCAGTACATATACTGAATAGTATTGAACAATTGCTGTGACTTCTACAATTGTGTAGTATCTGTTAGTGATATTACTGTTGAATCATGTATGTTGTTATATCTAAATATACACATATCAGATAAATAAGGTATGATACATCTGGGAAGTTATACATGACAGTAATGTTCACACATAACAAGGATATGGATATATATATATATATATATATATATATGTGTATATATATATATATATATATATATATATATATATATATATATATATATATATATATATATATATATTGGAATATAATGTTCTGAGTAAAGGTCTATCGTTTATACCAACTACAAATATGTCTATTACTGATATAGTTTTTGATTTTAAAATGTTTGCTAGGAATCTAACACTGAAGTGTATGTTTAAACAGAATACTAATGCTTCAGAAGTTTCATTGAGAAAACCAAGTGTATTTATTCCTAAACCTACACCTTTAGTCAATGCTTTTGAACAAATGTGTCTAGCTGACTTCTATAAAGTTTATAATGACAGAAGTTTTAAAGGTGGCAAACATAATTTAACTAAAGCAGAATTTCAAACATTGTGTGCTCTTGAAAATGATGCTAATACTGTAGTTAGACCAGCTGATAAAGGTGGGGGGATTGTTTTACTCAATAGACAAGATTATGAATGTTTAATGTATGAAATGTTGAATAATGTTGATTATTATGAAAACATAACTAGACAATGTATGCAATTAATGGTTGTATCAGTTAATGAGCAGTTAAAATGCTTAAAGCAAGCTGAGTTATTGACAGATGATCTCTTTAAGTTTCTTAGTGTACTCCATTATACTGTTCCTATTATACAAGGATTACCCAAGCTGCATAAGAACTCAATTTGACCCCCTATGCGTCCTATTGTTGCGGGGAGGGGATGGTGTACGGAGTGCATTTCAATATTTTTAGAGAGAAAATTGAAGCCTTTAATTGATAATTCGACCTATGTTCTTAAAGATACAGAACATTTTCTTTGTGATTTGTATGAAGGTACTAATAGTGGTAAGCTGAATATGGAATTTTTGTTTGTTACTCTTGATGTTGTTTCATTATTCACAGTCATTCCCAATGATAAAGGGCTTGATTTTTTGAAGGAACAGCTGACAAAAAGTTGTTTATATAGTGCCAATGAAATTGAGTTGTATATTGAGTTGATGTCCATAGTTCTTATGAATAATGTATTTTTATTTTCTGACCAGATTTATTGGCAGAAGAATGGTGTGGCGATGGGGAGTGCATGCTCAAATAGTTATGCGAATGCCATTATGATGAAATGGGAGGCAGATTTTTTGGATGAAGGGCCTTTCAAAGATTTAATTATTTTCTATAGAAGGTTTGTAGATGACCTCTTCATCTTATGGAGAGGCTCTGTTTCAGAATTAATGAGCTTTGTAGAGTATATCAATAGCACTACCCCATTTTTGAGGTTTACTTTGAAT
>NC_056731.1:1374722177-1374832177 GCF_019279795.1 Protopterus annectens
GGGTATACCTTGGCATCAGGCCACATGGCAATGGTTTTCCATGTGGCTCAGGGGCGTAGTCACTGGATAGGCCCACACAGGTAGGTATTGAATTCACCATCCACCCATCAGGGTTACTGTTGTGGGTGGCCAGTGCTGTGCAATGCTTGCCATGTATATGTTCTAGATTCCATAACATGGACAGTGTCTTGGATGTGCACATGTCCCACATGCATGTTCTGTGACATGTGGAAGTGTACCTGGGGTGTCTGTGGCATGTTGTGCGAACAGATTGTTATCATCTGATGTGCCATTCCTGACCTCATGTGGTGAAAACTGGCAATGGAAACCAGGTTGACCCTGCACCTACATTGACAGCATGATACAGGTATTCACTGGTGTCAGTGGCATCTGTCCATACGGAGCATGCGTATAAGGCATGGTATTTCCTTTGTGGATTACATTTGCTGACTCTACAGTTGTTGCAGGCGTCCAGTAAGGAATATAGGAAAGGACCACTGTATGCAATGATTTGCCTATTGTGGGGATGGGACAGGGTGCCATGTCCTCTGTAGTCCACTGCAATCACACCATGGTTACTATCTGTGGGCAATATGCAGGGAACGACCAACATAGTGGTTGGTGCCTAGCCAAGTGTGTTTGTGTATGAGACATGGGTGGAGAGTGTTCTCTGGGTAATACAAGGGTTGCCTATATTGTTCCCCAATCCATGATGTCACATGTAAGGGTATGGATTGTCTACACCAGCCTCTCGGCTGTTTGACAACTGTTGTCCTTGTAAAGTGGACATTGTGACATATGATAGGCCCACCATATAAGAAATTTGCAAAAACCCACTGCCCAATGATTATTGTTCCCCAATCCATGATGTTACATATAGGGGTATGGATTGTCTACACCAGCCTCTCTTCTGTTTGACATCTGTTCTCCTTGTAAGGTTGACATTGTGACATATAATAGGCCCACCATATAAGAAATTTGCAAAAACCCACTCCCCAGTGAATCCTGTTATTACACACTTATAGCTAACTCCACACAGGGTACTAATGACAAACACACACACACACACACACACACACACACACACACACACACACACACACACACACACACAC
The DNA here is from genome assembly GCF_019279795.1 of Protopterus annectens. Lineage (NCBI taxonomy): Eukaryota > Metazoa > Chordata > Ceratodontiformes > Protopteridae > Protopterus > Protopterus annectens. The sequence continues at coordinate 1,374,723,293 of NC_056731.1, forward strand.
ACACAGTCTCACAGTTGTCATGTTTGAGATTAGAACTCCTACCTAACTATTACATCACACTATAGCATTACGCAGTTATAACATGCACCACAGAGCTTACTGGGTTACCTTTTTCCCTAAAAGCGTATTTCAAGGGGAATGACATCAGCAGGGTTGCCAAAGTAGAGCAATGGAAATTGCAGTGACTGTGAATGGCCTCAAAAGCATTAATCCCTACACAGGCAAACGCACACACAGTTTCATAGTTGCCATGTCTGGGATTAGAACTCCTACCTAAATAGCACTTCACACTACAGCATTACACAATTATAGCAGGTGTCATGGAGTTTACTGGACTACTCTTTCCCCAAATGTGTATTTCAAAGTGAATGACATCAGCAGGCTTAGAAAAGTAGGCAAATGGAAGTTGTAGTGACTGTGAATGGCCTCAAAAGCACCAATCCCTACAATAACAACCACACACACTCGCAGAGTTTCATAGTTGCCATGCCTGGGATTAGAACACCTACTTAACTAATATATCACACTACAGGATTACACACCTATAGCATGCACCATGGAGCTTACTGGGCTATTCATTCCCCAGAGGTGTATTTCAAAGTGAATGACATCAGCAGGCTTGCCAACGTAGGGCAATGGAAATTGTAGTTCATAGGTTCATAGGTTGGTACTAGGCTATCAGCCTTAGGGCCTATACAAGCCTTGCCATGACAATTCACTGGATAGTTCTTCCCACAATATTTACTTCCCTGGACCCCTGTCTAGCAGGGCGACTGATGTGATCCCCAGGGTGAATTTCTGATCTCCCATCCAATTGTCAAGGTTCCTTTTGAAGAAGGCCAAAGAGGCACTCTGCATGACATGTATGGGCAGTCTATTCCAGAGTCTGGGGAGTCTCTGGGTAAGGAACCCATCCCTCCAGCATGTTTTGTTCATTGTGATGACAAGGTTTGGATCCCTGGAGTGTGTGGCTCTGAGGGATTGGGATTTCTTTAAGTGTAGCTAGTCCAACAGCTCTGGGTTTGACATGGCATTGTATGTTAAGGAGAGATCACCTCTGAGTAGACGATATGTGACAGAGTATAGCTGGATGATTTGCAGATGATCAGCATAGGGCATCTGCTTTAGGCCTGTGATTCTTTTAGTGAGGTATTTCTGCAGCCTTTCTAGTAGTTGCAGATGTCTTGAAAGGTACATAGCAAACGGGGTGTTGTATTCTATACTGGGTCTACTGAGAGATGACAACAGTGGGACAAAGGCCTCATTTTTTCTGGATTAAAAGCCCTTAGTGATGAGGTGTGCCACATAGGCAGATTTCTTGACTGTTGTGGTGATGTGGTTATCAAAGGCGAGACCACTGTCCACCTGTGTCCCTAAGTCTCTTATCACACTTTCGGTGTTTAGTGTACTGCCACCTATGTGGCACTTCACGAGTACATGTTCCTTCCCAAAGGGGATAACTATACATTTCTTGGCATTGAGCTTGAGCCCATGGCTCTAGTACCAAGCATCTCTTTCTGTAAGGACCTTTTGCAGAATATCCACATCATTTGGGAATTCAATATTGGCTCCCAGTTAGCAGTCATATTTGAACTTTGTTAGCTAGGGTCCCTTAGTGTTGGCCTGTACGTCAGAGCAGTAGATGCCAAACAAGAGCAGTCCCAGGACTGAACCTTGAGGTACTCCAAATGTCACTTGTCTTGGGCTGGATTTGGAGTTGCCTACTTTTACAGTGTGGATTCTATCAGTATGGCAGTTGGCAACTCATTGAGTGATGTAGGGATTATGGCCAGCTTAGTGCATTTATCAATGATTCCAGACTGGACAATGGTGTCGAAGGCCTTGGTGAGGTCCGGAAAAGCTGTGTGAACTGCCTTACCCTCGTCCACAGCTCTGGAGACTGATTTGAAGATGTCAGTCAGGTTCAGGAGACATGACTGGCCCTTCACAAACACAAACTGGGTGGCGACCAGTGTTTGCAGGTTACCAATGTCTTTGTTCCATGATAATACATTCCATGGCCTTGCAGATCAGGATCATCAGACTACTGGGGTGGTAGTTCCAAGGATCCAAGGTGGATCCCCCTTGTGGACTGGGATAACTGTAGCTGTGTGCTACTTAGTGGGCTCGAAGCCTGAGGTGGGGCTATGATTACACATGGCACATGGGTGAGGTGCCAGTTCATTTTGTAGTTCATGTAGTACACAGCCCGGGATGTTGTCTGGTCCCATAGATGCTGTTTTCTTAGCTCTGGAGAGTGTGATTTTTATCTGTGTGGCCATTATTACCAGAATCTGGCAATCTTTCTGTATTCAGATGGGCCCTTTAAGGGGTGGGAGGGGGTGCAGTTGGCACTTAATCGATCTGCCAGGATATTGGCAATATCCTTTTGATCAGTATATTTAATGCCATTCTGTTGTAGCCCAGAGCAGATCTGAACATTGACATTTAGATTCCTGACATAGCTATGGAACGGCTTTCGGTTGTCTTTGGAATCTTTGGCAATATTATGTTTGTAACTAGCTTTGAAGGATTTTATGAGGGATCAGTACTTCTTACTGAGGCTGGTAAGGGAGTTTTTTGCATCCTGGGTGTCTTCTCTTTTCTGCAACAGTTTCTTCCATTTGTTGTAAAGTTTGTTTATGGCAAGGGACAACCACATTGCCTTCCTTTTCTTGGAGGGGAGCGTCATAGTTCTATTTGGGATGGCACGATTCATGCACGAGTGGATGTGCTCATACAGTGCCTTAGTGTAGGATTCAGCAGTTGACTTTTCAGATATCAACTGCATGGGTGTCATAACGTTTGTCACGTCTGACGTGTAGCATGACGTTGGCTTTGAGATGCTTTTTATGAAGGTTTCCTTACTGAGATGTGGGGGAGGATTGTGGATGTTAAGGGTGCTTAGCTTATGGCAGACCTGACCACCAATGGGGTGACCATAGGTGTGGAGCATCGGTTTCCCATGTTGGTAATGACCAGGTCTAGGATATTGGAGCCCTGGTGGGACTATGGGTTACTTGATCCAGGGCATTGGGAATTATGACTTCCAAGAACCGTTGGGTGCAGGTGTTGGTACATGAGTAGTTTTCCCAGTTTATGGCAGGGTAGTTGAAATCACCCAGTATTAGGGTATTTCGTTGTACCTTAATATTTTCTAGTATGTTTACAAAGGTGTAGTGGGAATCTTGGGGCATGGTGGAGGATCTGTAGCAAGCTATACAATTTGGATTGCAGTCTTACCTAGTGTTAGTTGCACCGGGAGAATTGCAGACACATTGTGTTGGGCAAGTAGACTGGTGGTGTGAATATCCTTGGTGAATAGGGACACTCCTCCACCTTTAGTGTTTTGGTCCTGGTTTGGTGGCTGACAGGTGTGGTAAGAGCTGCACCTGGTATTGCAGGGGTGCTCTTTGGAGCCTTGGATCAGGTCTCTGTTACTGCACAAATATTGATATTCTCCATTTTAGGAGTGCCTAGTGACTGTGAATGGCCACAAAAGCATTGATCCATGCACACACACAAAGTTTCACAATTGCCATGTCTGGGATTATTCCTACCTAACTAGTACATCACACTACAGCATTACACAGTTGTAGCACACACCATGGAGCTTACTGAGTTATTCCTTCCCCAAAGGTGTATTTCAAATTGAATGACATCAGCTGCCATGCCAAAGTAGGGCAATTGAAATTGTAGTGACTGTGAATGGCTTCAAAAGCATTGATCCCAACACAGACAAAAAACACACACACACAGTTTTACCATTACCATGTCTGGGATTAGAACTCCTACCTAACTAGTACATCATACTAGAGCATTATGCAGTTATAGGACATGCAATGGGGGTTACTGGGCTATAATTTTCCCCAAAGGTGTATTTCAAAGTGAATGACATCAGCAGCCCTGCCAAAGTAGAGCAATGGAAATAGTAGTGACTGTGAATGGCCTCAAAAACATTGATCCCTACACAGACAAACACACACACAAGTTGCCATGCCTGGGATTAGAACTCCTACCTAACTAATACATCACACTATAGCATTATGCAATTATAGCACACACCACAGAGCTTACTGGGCTACTCCTTCCCAAAGGTGTATTTCAAGGTGAATGACATCAGCAGGCTTGCCAAAGTAGGGCAATGGAGAGTGTAGTGACTGTGAATGGCCACAAAAGCATTGATCTCTACACACACACACACACACACACACACACACACACACACACACACACACACACACACACACACACAGTCACCATGTCAGGGATTAGAACTCAAAACTAACTAGTACATCACACTATAGCATTATGCAGTTATAGCACACACCACAGAGCTTACAGAGCTACTTCTTCACCAAAGGTGTATTTCAAGGTGAATTACTACAGCAGGCTTGCCAAAGTAGGGCAATGATAAGTGCAGTGTGTGTGCATGGGCCATAAACCATTCATTTGGAAGCAGACACACAACACTCAGGCACACACAGGTTTAAATTTAACAGGTACATGCATACGACTGCTAGATGATTAATGACTTGTACAGTCATGTTTCACAGTTATCACAAGCACCACAGACACTGTAGTGCTGTGGGATACCAGAGGCAAATGTCTACAGTGATTGACATTTGCACATCATGTGGTTTTAGCCAAATAGATGTGTAGTGAGTGGGACAGGCCTCATGATAGGAGGCTCTTTGTCACTGTATGTCACTCTCTTCCACACATCTATATATGTGCACGGTTGGCCTATTATAGTGTGTTGTCCTTCGATATATGTGTGTATTCCTATCCAATGTTTGTGCAAAGCATGACTGGTGTGTAATGTGGAGTGTGTGCACAAACATCTGTGACTGTTAGATATGTATAGTCCACTGTTGTTGCCAGACATGTGCTTCATTTCTGTAAGTGTGGGAGCATGCCCAGTATAACCTTTCATTATTTTGTTGTCAGACATGGGCTTTGTTTCGCTAAGTGTGGGAGCATGCCCAGTATGACCTTCTGTATTGAATGTGTGAATCCATTCCAGGTAGGTTGCACTCCAGTGCAGGCTTTTGTGTTCTACACCTACAGCTAGCAATCTGTTTCTGTGGGATATCTGCAGATCAGTCAACAATATGGGGTCAAAATGGGCAAAGAATAGTGGGTTACTGTAGGTAATAGTCTCTGTGCTCCTTCTGCTACATGGTTTTGGTGTTTGCAGAGATATTCAGACATATGTACTGTTTTATACTGTGATGTTTTATGTCATCAACTACTGTCAGGTATACATATTTGCTTGCAGTAATTTCCTTGGGAACACAGGGTGAATGAAGCTGTATCCAGTATTGTGGTCTGCATCCTACATATTCTTGCGCAATCATGCCATTTTGGAGGGTAGGCTGCAGACACTTGCTGATGGGTCTGTGTAAATGGTTCAGCACCTTGGTAAAGTGATGGCTGAGGATCCCACGCTTGTATATCCATCAACATGACACTATGGCCATATCCTGCTGTGGCCATCTCTCACAGCTGTACAGATTCACACAGGTTACCCAGAGGCAGGGCTCATATTTCTGGTCAATACCCCTTCACATTGTGGTTTACAAGCAGGTTTGTAGCCGCCCATTCCTGTGTTTGCAGGCAGGGATATTATGTCCACACAGCTGAATTTCAGACTTCACACACTCCATGGCGTCCATGTTCCTGCCCCCCCCTGTTATTCTATCCTCTTCCAAACATTATCTGATAAATTCCCTATAGTTATCACTTCATCCCAGCAGTATTTTGCGGTTGGTCCACAGTTCGTGCAGTATAACAGGGTGGACATGTTACTGGGATTTGTTGACAAGGCCTTGCATTTGGGATCTGTAGACTGTGTTATGTTGTTATTTGGGAGTCCATGAGATAACATACATTGGCAGTATGGGTGAGACAAAGGCCTTTGACAGAGGACTGTAGGGCATTTGGTAGTGATGCAGGCCATCTGTAGCAGGCCGTTGCATTGTGTCACTCCTACAGTCCCAGGCTGCAAGACACTATATTCCCCTGGGGTGACAGGGTAGGTGTGCAAGGTGTTAATTTCAATAGTTTCTGTCATTATTGATCCAGTGGTGTGAATGCTGGCAGGGTGCTACTTACAGCTAGGGACACACCTGCATGGGACGCCTATTCAGCATGCTGCATTCTGTGGCTATTTCCATACAGAGGTAGGAGTCATATTGTACTCATTCCCAACAGCAGGGATAAGACCTGTGAGGTACCTGTGGCTGATGGCGGGGTGAGCTGGGTGCATGTGTGCTATGGAAGCTACTTGCAGCTGACTCACAGATATACATGCGGCATTCCACTTATGCTGGCTTGTGCAGGGATATCAGCAGTTTCTCAATACTTCATACCTGTGACCTTGGTGGTCTGCCAATGTTTGGCCATACAACATTGGTATTCCATACTACAAACCCAACTAATGTGCTGCTAACCTATATGTACAATTCCAAAGGTGTGTCCATTTGACAGTAACATTTTATACACTGTCTGTCTACGTTACTTCCACCTGTGTTCTGTTTGTATGTCTGGGCCCACATTCATGCCATGTCCATCTTTCAGATGGTGACAGATATTGCATCTGAACAATTACTATGGCTTACTGTTGGAATGTGTCTTGCTGGGATGCATTGTGTTTGGCACTGCAGTTGTGACAACATGGCCCTGTCATCGGAAGTACTGGCCAATGGCTACAAGGACAAAACCCACCATGCCTACATGCTGACCATTCTCACACAATATACAACACACACCAACCTAACACACATAGCCCTGCATATTGTACACATGCTACAATCTATCTTGCTACTTTGGCCAGCTCAGGTAATCTGTGCTCCACTGTTATTATACCTACACATAACATGTTACTACATTTCTACATAGGATTGTGGGGGGGGGGGCACACTTGACAAGTGCACACATTTGCTATGACTGTACTGGTATTTCAGGCATTCCATTTCATTCTGTATTCTGACCTATCATGCAGACTAGAGGCATATCAGTGTATTACAGTTCTTATGTTTTACTGACCTACATTTCAGCTTCAGACTTCTTACCCTTCAGAACTAACATCCCACTGCCTGACCTGTTGTAGTCTGTCTTTGTAGGTCTGGAGAGGGGCTGTTCTCCATAGCCATCAATCAGAGGCCTTAGCACAGCCTTTCTTTGTGTTTGTCTATGCCTGTTCTGCTGGCTAAGACTGTTGTTGGGTATGTGAGCCTCACTGACTGGCATGTGTGTGTCCTATGGACACACATTTGGCCCACCACATTTCCTGCAGTGGATTTTCTCACCTTATCTAGTACTGGCTACTATAGTGACACCAGTATTTGTTACAGATTTCATGCTGCCAATATAGGGGTCTACTATCTGCTGGCATCCCATTCAGCCACCCAATTCCCTTGCATGCTCGCATCCACACCATAGATACAAGTAACAAAACATACTACTCTATTCAGCAATTGATAGGGAGAGTGACTTACCTTTTGGCTGTGCCAGTATTGAGGATGGTGCTGGAGGGCTGACTATATTGGATGCACATAGTACACTCCCTATACATGGTTAAGCACAGGTAGTGTCATGTTTGGAATCCCTTTTACTGTATGTGCGAGTCAGAGAGAGGTGTCATTCCCTGGATTCCTACCGTGTTAGTGTGTGTGCTATGCGTAGTCTCTTTGCCATGGCCTGGGCATACTGGGCATGCCTCCTTCTGCCTACATGGGCAGGCTGAGGTTGTTCCTCCTCTGAGTCACTCTGTGCCTGTGCAGGCCTTGGCAATGGAGGGGGGCTGTGTGGCCCTGCCCCATGCTGTTTTGCTGCAGCTGTTTCCACAGGATTATATTGTGTAGCATGGCACATACGATGACAATTTTGGTACATGTAGCTGATGACTACTGCAAGACTCCACCAGATATGTCCAGGCAGCAGAACTGTGTGGCTTGAGCATCCCAAACACATGCTCTATTATGATTCTGGTCTGTGCGTGCGCTTCATTGTGGAGTTCTTGTTCGGGTGTGTGTGCATTTCTGATGGGCGTCATCAGCCACGGTTCTAGTGCGTAACCAGCATCTCCCACTAGGTGGCCATATGGGTTGGTACTGCTGCATCATATGGCAGACGTCGGAGTCGTGATAGCTTCCACGGCAGCCAGCACACACATTCATTATAATGCCATGGGCATTGCACAGGACTTGGCAGTTGATGGAGGGGAAGCCCTTGCGGTTTATGTAGACTCTACCCCGCTCACCAGATGATGCTTTGATGTGTATGTGCGTGCAGCCTATATCACCCACTACCTCAGGGTATTCTGCTATTTGGTGGAAATGATGCATATTGCTGGTCAATGCCTCATGGGTGTTGAGGAAATATATGTGCCACTGGCATGTGCTGACATGGCATCCAGGAACTGGTGGAGTACCCTGGATGTTGATGCCTGTGAGATCCTCATGATATCCCCTGTTCGCCTTTGGAAGGTACCTGTGGCTAGTATTCTTAGGCCTACACATACTTTGGTATCCACTGGGATGGGTTCCCCTCTGTTGGTTCTGCGATTGAGGCATGGCCTGCACAGTTCAACAATTTGTTGTAGGAGGTCCCTGTCCACCCTATAGCACTCCACTATCTCCAGCTCATGTAGCCTCTAGTAGGTTACCCTGGGTCTGTACACTCTTCTCCTTCTTCTCACTGTGGGTTGGTCATCAGCATTCTCATCCTCACCACCCTCAGCCTCTTCCACATGTTGATTTATGAGAGCAAATGCAGCCCCTATCATTTTGTTGCTTTAGTTAGGTAAAATTTCCCCATTTGTGTCCACTGGTGGTGTAGAGTTTGTGGAAAAAAATAGAAGAAAATGTGTTTGCATAGTTTGTAGTAGTGTGCTGGGCTGGGCTGGGCTGCTGCCTCTGTATTTGGCTGATTCTGATACATTTCATCTACCAGCTATGCTAGTTCTCCTTGATTACCTTCAAACTGCTGTTTTCCCTTCCCATTGTTTTCCTGTTTAAGCCCAGAGGCACGCCATGCAAACACAGTGCTCAGATGTGCACGCATCTGCTATTTCCTGGTTTAATTTTTTTTTTGGTTTAAAACCCGGTGCGTGGCGTGCACACCTGTTTAGGCAATTTAAAGTGTGCTTGGCAGCTTCAGACACACTCCCTTCCTTAGCTTTGCTAAGCTTAGGGCAAATCCAAGCCACAGGACTCCAGTAAGCTTACAGTATGCCTGACACACCCCTGTATGATGTCAGCTAGCTCTTAGGCTTGCACCATGGTCATCCTGCACCTACACAGTTGGGTGCAGGCTAGCCATGAGGTGAAATCTGTGATTCAGTTTCATTCTCTCATTTGCATAGGATTGCCTGCTAATGCCTAGTTACAAGTCCCACACTGAGCCTTCCCCCTTAGCAATGACTATTCACTGGCCTTGTTGTCTTCTGCCTGCCATTGACTATAATGGCAAAATTGTGATTTTGCAGGCAAAGCTTTTTTCAGGGTTTTTCTTTTATTTTCTGGATGATCCCGTTTGCTCGCCACTGCCCTATGCTTAAACGGCCGAAATCGGCCAAAAAAAAAAAAAGTTTTTTTTTTTTTTTTTTTTTTTTTTGCAACTGTTTTCCATGCCAATGGCCATATATTTGGCCATTGGCATGCTTTACACATTATATATATTTGGAACGGTCATGGCTCCGTTTTGTAGTTTGCAGAAATGTACTCGGTTACTAACCAAGTACATTTCTGCAGGCTACACTAGTCCTGCATGGACAGCTGCCAGCTTCCTGGATCACAAATTCACCTCATTTGCATGGTATTTACCTGCAAATGGGGTAATTTGCATACAGGAACTGTGTCCATGCAGGAATAGTGCAGAAGCATTCGTGCACGTCCCGGGAGCTTGTTCCTGGATCTCTCAGCGGCCATATTGCCTCCAGCAGCTCCTGCACTATTCCTGCACGCAGTGCAGAGCTTGCTGAATCCTGGGGTTTATCTTTCAGGTTCAAACTCTCACAATCTGCAGAAAACTGCATTTTAAAACCATGTTTTATAACAAAAAGCTTGAATGTATTGTATGAAATAAACACTTTAAGAATACTCAACAGAACACACACACAAATGTGCAGTATCCTGCAATTATTTATTTTATGTTAAATATCTAAAAGGATTTTATCAGTTCACTTTGCTATTTTATGTAACTACGTAACTGTCATTTTTTTCTTTATTTTTTGTGTAAATTAATGTCAGATCAGGCATTACTGAGGATGACAGTCTGTGAACAAAATGTCCATTAATCTGAAAGTTTCTCATCTGAAGAAATCCATAATCATGTCACCTTCATGATAAATGGCAAAAAAATCAGATGTAGAAGGGTTTTTGTTCTTGGAAAAAGATTGGTTTCAAAAGATCTATAGCATACATTTTAAGAATATACTATACACAATGCAATAATACACATGCTGTATTAAAAATATGATGCATTAAAATGCCATTAAAATACCATCGAAAAGCATGTTTTTGTTTAGCGTATCATATTCAGTGCTTATAATGTCCTCTAGTGCTTTTATCTTCAGGCATTTATTTTTTATTGATTAGGCAGCATAAAGTGCTGAAGTAAATTGAATTTTTTTCAACTTGTAGTGTAAAAATCAATGAGAAATAATTCTCTACAACTGAAGAATACACTATTATACTGTGTACTCATTTAATTAACAATGAGCCAGTCAAGCAATGTGCAATCATTGCAGACTTTTCTGCTCATAATTGTTGCAGGAATAATGGACTTGGAATGCATCCATTTAAAACATGCATTAATATTAGAAAGCATTTAAATCCATTAGACAGGCCAGTTGAGTAGAACAGACTACTCTTACCCTGCTAATTGCTGTTAACAGTAATGGGCTATAACCCACTGTGTAATAAGACATAAGGGTGTTTTACTTTCCCCTTGTTTTTCAAATTCCAGGAAATATGTAAATTTGTTGAACTGCTTTTTTTAATCATGCAAATGGAATTAGCAGACTTTAAACATTTTTTTGCACTTTTATTTTCAGATTGTTAATATATTGTTGCCTTATAGGTATAGTCTCAGCATTAGTTCATTTCTAGATACCCTTCCATTGTTCATACTTAAGTGCTTTTGATACAGTATCTGTCATTCACATTTTCTATATCACTGTCAGGAAAAAAAATGAATGTCACTGAGTCATTGAGTAGACAATCGTCATAAATTCTGCATGCAAGCTGTGCTCTAACTTCAGTTTTGATTGATCCTTTAGTCGCATTATTTTCTATATGTTGACATAAACAATTTTATGTAGACTCAGTAATTCTTAAATGGAATTATTTATTAGCCTTGAAGGGTGCGTTGCCTTATGCCAGACTTGGTTTCTTCTCTGCTAAAATAGGCATGAATATCTCAATGTCTTTAGGCTGTCTTAATGTGAGATCAGCAGCTGTGGTAGTTTACATGTCTCAGTAAATATCATGTTTAAAATTCAGTAACATTTTTGGTGTTCTCTCCTCTGTGTCAGTTGAACTCTCATCCTAAATCATTCCACTCAACTATCACTATTTAAGGACACAGGGAAAGGAATATTAGAGCAAGGGATTATAGCCACCATGTACCAGTGATTGAAAATGTTTAAAATTTCCTAATGAACCCCATTGACTATAAAATAGGGGTCATTGACTTTTACACCAAGGTCAGGGTAGGGACATGTTTCTAGACAGCCACAGTTGTCTGCAAAATCAGTTTACTCCCAGGCCTAACCTGTGGTGAGACTGTCATCAATCACACTGGGGTGGGCAAACTGCTATCCGGCCTTCACACCACCTGTCATGAGCTGGAACTCCTACTCTCAGAACTGTAATTGAACCTGAGTTATTTGGGGCACAGATGTCATTAAACCCTTTTTACCATACAGCCAGATATCCAAAAAATTACATCCTAATGGTAGGCCACAGATCTAGAGATAAAAGGTACAATAAAAGCATGCATCTTGTACACTGGGTAAATATTTTTGTTCATCTACACTAATGGTGAATCATAAAAGAGTTTCTCTGCACTCTTGGGGCATATAAGTTTGCCTATCTCAGGTGCAAATCATTACAGCTATTAAAAATTAACTAAATCTGACATATTTACCCAGTTTACTAAAACTAAGGTAAAAGTTCTGACATTGTAAGAGTACCCATTTGTTTACCAGGTAGGTCCACTGGACACCCAATCCCTTTTCAGGGGCAACCTGGGAGCAATTGCTGGTTAAATGACATGTGCAAGGTCACACAGTACACAAACAAGAACTAAGGACTAAGCCATATTTCTCTGCAGCTGGATGTCATTTCAGCTATGAATCCCCAACCAAATGTACCACAGCTAAATGTCTCGCACTTAGGCACCAAAAAAAAAAACTAATTTTTTTTTTGTTTTTAATCAAGTAAGGGAACAGGCCCATGGACGATTCTAAACCATAACCCAGGTGAACAGGTATCAACAATATAAACTAAATAAACATACGATAAGTGAATGAGAAATCATAATAATCAATAAACAAGAAATATGAAATATATGTTATAATACCTTAACCTGGAGTCTACACAAATAAGAAACTTAACAGTCAGAATACATGGTTCTTAAAATAACTATGTTACTAATAAAATAAGAAGTGTTGAAGAAAGTTCCTGCTACAAAATCAGTACTAGGAATCTTAAAATCATAAATTGTATAAATAAGAAAAATTACGACAGAATATATTATGCATAAAACGTTGCTATGAATATAACAGAAAGAAAAACAAATGGGTGATGATTTAATAACACTAGGACTAGATGAGTACCTGCTTCTTATGGTATATGTGAGATGCAATATTAAATCCAAGGTCTTGTGTCAAAGCAAAACACAACACAACAACCCTGAAATAAATTTAAGATGACAATAGTAGCCAGAGAGAGCAGAAATGTCTTTTTAGGAAGTATGGCATACATAGTAAGAAATACTTGCTTGAATGTAAATATGTATAAATCATGGGGGAGTATATAATAGAATGATACAGTAAAGATACTTTCTTACAGACGGCTATATATACATTAATATATATGTCTGTCTAAACAGATATATAAATATGTATATATATGTAGATATATATGGGCTCCGGATGTTTGCTCGAATGAGCAAATGACTGAAACCCAAACAGCCGGGCATACTTACGCGAAAGTGCTTTTCACCGAAGAAGCACTTTCGCATAAGTATGCCTGTTACTGAGGCTGTACTATGGTGCGGTTAAGGGAAAATTCCCTTTTCCGCACTGCAGTGCGGTCTCAGAGGGAGAATATTAAAGTAGGGGGGGTGTGGGTGCACAGCCCCCCACATGGGGATGCAGGGGGGCAAAGCCCCGCTGCTAAAATGTTAATGTAGTGTTTTTTTTTTTGTAAGATGCTTTAATGAAAATGGTTTTTTGATAAATAAACTTTTGTTAAAGTGTGTTCGGTTAGTATGGATTCGGACGGTTGCTTATTCGAGCAAACGTCCTAGATCCATATATGTAGATATATATATATATATATATATATATATAGATACATATGCATACATCGACAGATATATATGTCTACATATATATGGGTCTACATTTGATCGAAAGACCATTTGACCTAAACCCATTTGATTGAAATTTCATTTGATCGAAAATCAGTATTCAAGGCATTAAACTAGGATTTGTCTCCATATATATGTATATATATATATATATATATATATATATATATATATATATATATATATACATATGCATACATCGACAGATATATATGTCTACATATATATGAGTCTACATTTGATCGAAAGACCATTTGACCTAAACCCATTTGATTGAAATTTCATTTGATCGAAAACCAGTATTCAAGGCATTAAACTAGGATTTGTCCCCCTCTCCAATGTTGTGCGACCCTGGAGTTGATATATATAGTTAGTGGGGGTGTGGGGGGAAGCAGCCCCCCACATTGGGGAGTGTGGGGGCGATGTCCCCACCTAGTTTATTTTAAAAGAAGAAAATAACACAAAAAGTACAGATTTTAAACGAAAATAGGTGGGGGGGGCTGTGCCCTCCACACACCCCCAACTATATATACCAACTCCAGGGTCGTACGACATTGGGGAGGGGGAGAAATACCGGTTATTTGCCTTGAATACTGGTTTTCAATTAAATTAAATTTTGATCAAATGGGTTTAGGTCAAATTAAGTAGACCCATATATATATATATATATATATATATATATATATGTATAGAGAGAGAGAGAGAGAGAGAGAAAGAGAGCACAATATATATATGTGTAAGCGTATATATCTATATATGTATATACAGATATATATCTATAGATATAAAAGAGAACATAAATACATTTATGACCACAGGCACTGTTAATGGGGGTGAGGGGGCCCAAGCTACATACATCTTGAACAAATTCATATTACCCAGCCCCCACAGCCAAACAGGTCTGCCATCCAATGCAGTACCAACTGTTGCAAGTCCCATAACCAGGACCCGACACAACATGGGCACAAGATGTTAACAGTAATCCATCTCACCTGTATGATGTCGGGCTGGTATCAATAGCATATCATGCAGTACAGTCTGGTTACCATAAGGAATGTACAATGTGGAAGCAATAAACATTCCTAAGATACATATGCACACACACACATACATACATATATGCAGATACATATACATATATATATATATATATATATATATATATATATATATATATATATATAGATATATATGTAACTACACATACACACACACAGATATGTATAGGAAGATACATATTTAGAGGGTGTACACCATACAGAACAGCCAGTATTCCTACAGTTTCCACCTTATCACATGGACACTGTATGAGTCACCCATACAAAATACAATTGTTGCCTGAAACATATACCCACAGAGCGGACAAAGGATATAACACCACACACAGGTTTTGTAAACTAGAGGTACTGTCCTGTTCCCCCTGCTCGGTCGCATCTCCCTGGCTAAAGGGAGCCCCACTAAAATCCACACACCTCGTGGCACCCAGACCCCAAACGTTGCCCCAAGGACTACAACCGGGTGCGAATGCACCGATCTGTGAAATTCAACGAAAAACAAAAGATTCCTCTATAAAGACAATTCAGGGGAGCCCCACTAAAATCCACACACCGCGTGACACCCAGACCCCAAACATTGCCCCAAGGACTACAACCGGGTGCGAATGCACCGATCTGTGAAATTCAACGAAAAACAAAAGATTCCTCTATAAAGACAATTCAGGGGAGCCCCACTAAAATCCACACATCGCGTGGCACCCAGACCCCAAACGTTGCCCCAAGGACTACAACCGGGTGCGAATGCACCGATCTGTGAAATTCAACGAAAAACAAAAGATTCCTCTATAAAGACAATTCAGGGTAAAAATATATCCTGTAGCCTAATACAGCCAGTAAAGCGTTCTGCTGGTAGGGACAAGTCAGTACCTCTACCCTTTTCTAGAAGCACATATTGCACAGTAAAAGCAAAGGAACCTCTATTCCTAGCAAAGTAACTACTGGAAAATTAGACCAATAGTACTCACTATCAGCTACCTTTAAGACCTGGCGGACTCCTGGCGGTGTAGTCCCCACTCCGCTTCGCCCTCGCTTCGCTTGGGCTCACTCCGCTCCCCACCCTGCCCCCATATCCCACCCGCCCCCACTACCTCTACATTTATAAGACCTAATAGCCCCTCCCACCCCCTCCACCTATTACAACCGCCCCTCAATTTTCTAATACCACTCCCATACACTCAGGCCTCCTCTTTCACTAAGTAAAATCTTCCAGCCCTACCACCCCACCTCCTCTCCCTCAGAACAACATGGGCAAACTCACACTGACCTTAACCCCTTTCATAGCAAAAGGCCTACTTATTCCCTACTACCTAACTAGATACGAAAACCAAACTCTGTTGGAAATTCCCTTCCCTAAGGGATACACTTCCAGCCATCCAAACCTATCATCTCAAGCTATCCCAACTTCTCTATACCCTGATAAAAAGCTAAGCTCCATACCGATGCATCTCACCCTCTACCACCCTAAGATATTTAACAATAAATCCCATCCCAAACTGCTATGCAAACTTCAAAGATTCTTAGACCACCTGAAAAAATCTATCACCACTTATGGTGATATCCACCCCAACCCAGGCCCCACCACAACCCTAGACTCAAACACCTCCAAACTCGCCTCCTCCTCTACTGGCTCTCTGCTCATATTCCATCTTAACTTAAGAAGCTTAAATAACAAAATTCACAACCTACATGCTCTCCTAGCTACCCACTCTCCCGACATTATGTGCTTATCGGAAACATGGCTAAAACCCTCCACTAAGGACGAAGAGATAATCCCACCTGGGTATAATATCCACAGGATAGACAGGAGAAATAAAAGGGGGGGTGGAATAGCAGTTATGTACAAGAATACAATGAATGTCATCAGGAATTCATTACAACCTCCCAAAGTTTTTAACGTTGAACTCATTGCTCTAAAAGTTTACCTAAACACCCAAAAATCCATTAATCTTATAGTAATTTATATCCCACCAGGGAAGAACACAGAAAACTTAGAACAAACTCTTAGCTGGCTAACCTCTAACTACCCTCAAGAAACCATCATACTCAGGGATTTCAATATTGACTGGACTCACTGCACCGCAAATATTAACCCCCTTCCAATTAACTTACACGGTTTCTCCCAAAATATCTTATCCCCAACCAGAATCGGCAACGCTCACCAAAAAGAAAGCACCATTGACTGGATTCTAACTAACAAGGATCCACTCAATTATAGCTCAGGAACCCTTCCCAACGATCTTAGCGACCACCTAATCACCTATATCATTAAACATAAAACCTCATCAACTAACCACCCTTCATACAGATTAGTAAGAAATAAGAATAACTTTAATCCACTACTATTCCTTGCAGAACTCAAGTCCTGTAACTGGTCCATCCTAAAAACCCTACCCTTACAGGAGAGTGTTACTCACTTTAATAACACTTTCCTCAATATACTTAACTGCCATGCCCCCAATCGGCAAATTAGATCCAAAGAACGTACAGCACCTTGGCTTACCAGAGAAACTAAAACTAAAATCAAACTCCGTGACCAGGCTTGGAACAAATGGAGAGCCACCAAAACTCCCCTAGACTACATTAAATTCCAACAGCTCAGAAACTCTACTAAAACAGCTATAACTCTAGACAAAAAACAGTATTTCTGCCACCTCCAGGACAAACACCAGAATAACCCAAAGAAGTTCTGGGCGGGATTCAATAACCTCCTTCATCCTGGTAAATCTACCACCCCCACCCCTGAGAAACTTATAGGGAAAGATCCTGTAGATATTGCCAACGCCTTCAACTCCTTTTTTACGGAGACCATGCAGTCTCTAGCCACCCAGCTAACTACTACTTCCTCACCACCCAATCCTGCCAATAACTCAGCCCCACTTTCCTTTAAATTAGAACCAGTACCTACCCACTACATCCGCTTCCTTTTAAAAAAACTAAGACCAACCACCCTAGCGGCAGATCACCTCCCAGCGGAATACTTACAGATAGCATCAGACGCTATCGCCTATCCCATATCAATCCTGATTAACAGAACCATAAAAGAAGCCACCATCCCATCTCTTTGGAAAATCTCATACATCATCCCTCTCCACAAAGGAGGTGCCTCCACGGAAACTTCCAACTACAGGCCGATAGCAATCCTGTCTCCATTAGCTAAAATAATGGAGCGGTGTGTACACAAACAGCTTCTAAAACACCTAACCCTCAACAGTCTGTTGTCTAACTCCCAACACGGATTCCACCCCTATCATAGTACTACTACGGCCCTCCTCTCCTTTATTGATTCAATAAACAACAACCGTAACAACAAACTCATATCCGCTGCTCTTTTTCTGGACCTATCAAAAGCCTTCGATATGGTCAACCACCAGCTTCTGCTCCAAACCCTGGATGGCTTACATCTCGACAACCTGGCCCTTAGTTGGTTTAACGCTTACCTCTCTGGCAGGCAACAAGCTGTCCTATGGCAAAACAGGCTATCAGGCCTGCTCCCCAACACCATTGGCGTCCCTCAGGGCTCTATACTTGGTCCCCTCCTCTTCTTAATCTTCATTAACAATCTTCACTTAGTCATACCTAAAACCACCTGCATTCAATATGCAGATGATTCTACCCTTATCTGCACTGATATATCTCTCCCACAACTCCAAGTAAAAACCCAGCACTGTTTTGCAAAAGTTGAAAAATGGTTTTCTGAATTGAAACTATTACTTAATCCAGCTAAAACCAAATTACTGCTCTTCTTCCCCTCAGCTACCACTCCCCTAGGAAACGAACTTCTAACTCCTAATAATATCCCATTCCATGTAAAATCCGCCAATGGGATCATCATAGAGCCTGTCTCCAACACCAAACTACTTGGAGTAACTATTGATCAAAAGCTGAAATTTGACATACACATCAGCAATTCCATTAAGACAGTGAACAAAAAACTTGGTTCCATGTATCTTATTAAGTATTTTCTCACCCCATTGCCCGCACTCTTCTCCTCTCTACCCTCCTGTATGCTTCCCCTATCCTATCTTTCCTCAATAAGCGTGAACTTAACCTGCTCTCCGTTGCCTACAATCACATAGCCCGATTTATCACAGGTACACCTTACCGTACCCACCACTGCCTTAACCTAAAGAAACTTGGCTGGTTGGAACTGCCTAATCTTCTCAAATTCACCCAACTCACGGAAGCATTCAAAATAATTAACCAACCTGATAGAGCCCCTGCCCTGAGCAAAATACTAACTCCCTACTCTAACCATAACTGCCTCCGATCAGCAAACAGCACTCAAATACAAACCATTAAATCCAAGAATTCGGGGGGCGATGCCCTCTATGCCAACTCCATAGGGAAACCCTGGAATTCCCTTCCAAATCACCTAAGACTAGTAACTTCACTTAACCAATTCAAAAACAATCTCAAAGAATTCCTAAAATCACACTGGTTATGTCCTTGTTCAAAACCAGGCTAAACCCAACCAATCAACCGCAACCCTAGTCTCGTCACCCCCTTATAGACCTTGCTCCTCAACATCAAGGCTTCTATACATCAATCAACCTCCTTCTCATATGAATGATTACTTAGTTACATGAATTTGACTTCTGTACTTCTTTATACATATGTTAATGTAATTTTTTCTCTGAATGTTTATGTACTGTTTGTCTTCTCACTGTAAATAGTTGAATAGAATCTTGTGTGAGTTACTACTTTACTTCTTTTTTAATGGTACTATTCCTACTCTTGCAAAGAATGTGGAATAGAAATCCTCACTCAATGTTATAGTTTTGCTAAATTACTTTTGCACTGTTACTATCCTACATGGGAATAGTTCTCTTTATGCTTATAATTTGTATCTTATTGTGCTATTTTCTGTTTTTATTATTTAGTAGTATGTAGTGGAGCTTTTCTCCTCGGGCCTCTGCTGAAAATGGACATGTATCCAGTCAGACTAGCCCGGTCAACAAATGTAAAATAAATAAATAAATAAATAAAGGTTTGCATACATGAGAAAGCTTTATTTGTGTACTATTACAGTTGTATATGCCATGTCATATAGCTGTTTAGACTTTGAAATACACATAAAAAGATTAATGCAACTCTCAAACAGATCAATTAATACAGTATTCTGGAAAGCATAACATATGTTGCTGTCCAGGCCAAGGCCTTCAAGTAGTACAACAGTAAAGACAGACTGGGCCACAGGATAACAATCAACAATAAGTAATGCAGATGTATAGTCCAGCAGCCTCTATCTACACTCTGTACACAATCCCTAGGGGGTAAAGACTTCAGCTGACACAATGGGATGTAAATGTTACATAACAAGGCACAACTGAAACCATCACAATCATACTGACAAAAAGAACAGTCTGTATGGCAGGAAGCAGTAGGCCTGCATTTTCCCAAGGTGAATTGTATGGTAATGTACATCCAGATACCTTAAGGCAGCTTAATCCTAATATCCTTCACATGTTGTAACAGCCTAGGTTATTTATGGTGCATCCCTTCCCATAGACTGACATACAGGGGCATATACCCTGACCTCTGGACTTCAGAAAGGCACACATGTATTGTGCAGATGAAGCCCACACATATATGGACTCAACCCCACAATATGTGTGGGGACCACAACAGCAGTGGAATGATGGCAGGAATGGCAGCATGACATACTCACAGGCCAATACATAACAACCCCTGACAGCATGTCATATGGACAAGGCATGGTATGTAGGTGGAGGACAGAGGTCGGAACACAGGCCCATATGTGAAATAGTGTTGTCATACACTAAGCAAGTTGCTGGTGTTACAGGATAGTCTGCAACATACCCTTAATCAGGAATATGAAGTCAGAAACACTGATGGATGTAGCCATGTGCTGATAGCACTCAACACACACACACTGCCAGCGATACATCTGACACAAGACCTGTGTGGTGGACAGAAAAAAATAAGAGGCACACCTCTGGCCATCAAGTGGATAGGTCCACAGTTGAGAGCTATGCAGACAGACTGCATTCCATGTTAAACTAGTATGTACACTATAAAATGCATACAACAACACTATTCACACTCTGTCTGTAGTTCTGGAACCTCATACAAATATGGAGCTGGCCTATGTGTGCAAGTTCTCTTGTAAGAGTTATTGCTACCTGCTGTCTGTAACACTGCTGCCCACACACAGGAAGGATGTCCACCATATAGGAAAGGTAAAGGGACCATGCCCACATGATGTAGGGATTTATAGTAGTGGGTTGCCATGACAGTGGTAATTGGAAGTACCACACAGCATGCTGCATGCAGTTAACAAGTGGAGGATACTAATTGGTGCCGAGGCCATCACCTGAGCATGTGTATCACCTACAAAAGCCATGCTGCAATCTATTTCAAGCAGCTCAATCCATTTACTGGGGAGAGAGAGAGAGAGAGAAACAAAAACCAAAACTGAAACCAAAACCGAAACAGAAACAGAAACAAAGAAAGCAGGCTAAAGCCAAAGCCAAGGAGAAAAAAAATACTCCTACAAGGAAACCATCCAAAACAGACCTCATTCCCACAACAGGTATGTGAAGTATATATGCATGTAATTGACTGTAGTACTTCGTCCATAATACTGGGATAGATGATGTGGAATGATATATATGTGCCATCAGGTGTTGTTGTAATGATGTTCAGCTGAACAACTGCTATGGACAATAGAGTATGTCCCTGTGGGTAGTGGGCCATGCCCATCAACTGTGCAGATCAGCACTGACTGACAAGATGTAAGCCAACATAGTATATGCTGTGTAATGGAAAGGATGTATATCACTGTGGCCAGTAGCTAGTGGTGGAAGTAATGCCATAATGATGGACATGTGGGATTCAGAGGATCCAGAGCCCACCACTTGCAGGACACTCAGGTTAACATGCATTGTAGCATGCTGAAATGCCATAGGTGTGTAATAGGCTTATCTGCAATCTGGCCCTATATATATATATATATATATATATATATATATATATATATATATATATATATATATACCCCCTGTCTTTGTTGTAGCAAGGCATAACAGTGCAGCTGTGCAGGAAGAAGAGTTAGAGATTGTGGACCTGATGTCTGAATGCACCCCATATATATAGGTATGTATATGTGTGTATATATATCTATATATATATCTATATATATATCTATATATATATATATATATATATTTATATATATATATATATATATATATATATATATATATATATATATATATATGTCTACAGATATACAGACACCCATATGTAGACATATATATATATATATATATATATATATATATATATATATATAAACACATATATACAACATAAAATATATTTACACACACACACACACACACATACATATGTATGTAAATACATGTCCCCTATATTAGCACCACACTGCTGCATGCCATATGTGAGGGAACATCACACATAGCAATACACACAGATATATACAGCTGTAAGTGTGTGCAACATGGATGGTTATGTCACATGTGAACCCTTTGTTGGGACCACATTGCCCTTGTCTGTGAAGTAGGGAATGAGAATATGGGGAAGGATAGCAGGTATATTTGTGGAGGTGTTTCTGGTTGATAGATATAGAGGACAGCCTACAGGGGTGGTATATGATACATGTGGTGGGTAAACACACTGGATGGTGTGTGTGGTCTGCGGTGTGGAAACCCCATGAACCCCCATATGGAAACAATGGGAACAAGGCCCCAACCCATTGCTAGTCACAACAGCGGTTTCACGGCCCTGAAGGTGCCTGGCCTGGAGGCTGAGCAGGAGGAGCATGTGGACCCTGTGATTGTGTACTGGGGGCTTCAAGATGCTGTAGCACATCCCACAAGTTTCTGTGGAGCCCCCTATGGAACAGACCCTGGACCTGACCTCGGGTGACAGGATCATTTCTGTGTGTGCCCCCGGGGGGGGGGGACACTGTCCCTGAGGTGGTTCCACCTGAAGGTAGTGCTGGACCAGTAGATGAGGAGGCCCCAGGGTGGGAACCACATGTGATGTGGCCTGGTAACATGGCAAGATGAGGTGGGAGAGGTGGTTCTGCTGGCAAATTTTCCATAAACATGCTATTGTGTCACTGTTATAGAACATATGTGGCTAGTAATAGTCCACACAATCCCAGAACATGTCCAACAGCATGCATAGATATTCCCAATAACACAGAATGACAGATGTGCAGCAATCACATAGCAAGCATACCACATGCATATATGGAACCCTAGTTGCCCTGACAATGGCATGCAGGTGAAATAGTCTGTAACAGGCCAGCAATGATAGTGTCCCCACAGGGAACATGGTTACAAACACATAGCACAAAGTGTGGTACAATACAATATATGTCCCCATGGTAGGTAAGCTGTAGCCATACCTACTGAGTTGTGTGAACAGTTTGTTGTCACTGATATGGTGGGGGGGAGACAGAGGTGTGTATTAAGAACTATGGTAACCTTGCTGTATGAGTTGCTCAGACCTGTTTCCTTCTTTATGTCTTTAAGGCAAGATGTCCCACAGCCATTTACCAGTGTAGTCAGTGGCAGAAAATGAGGTCATACTGAACCACCTGATACAGCACTACCAGGATATCTTCAGCAGGATAGCCCATGAGCAGCAGGAGTGGACTGCCCTGTGGAATGATCTAGTGCACAGGGTCAATGATGTCGGCCTGCATAACTGCAGTTATGAGCAGGTCCAGCATCATTGTAGTGACCTGCTTCACAATGCCCATTGGCGTGATGCTGCAGTCCAGGGGGATCACCTAGCAACAGGGGAGGTCATGCCATCCATCCTCCCTGACACGTGTTGAGGAGATCCTTGCTAGCCTCATGGCACGTGCCCACCCGCGCGCCCAACAAGTGGCGGAGACCATTGTGGAGGTGGGTGCTACCCACACACCGGCTGAAGAACATGCAGGTAAGGACACAGGGCTCATCAGTAGACCACTGTTGTGTATGCATCCGCATCTGTACAGGTAGATCATGCATATGTGAGATGTCATATATATATATATATATATATATATATATATATATATATATATATATATAGTCTGTTGCTGTGTAGCAGTAATAAACAGATGTGCATAAGCTGTAGTATTGTGGACTTGTACTGTTGATGTACTGTAATGCTGCACTCACCCTGTAGCAATGCCACAGATGTGGCCACCAACATCACATCTCTCACACTCTTATGTAGGTCAATCTGGTATACCACCAAGGCAGCAGCCTGTAGCTGGTAAGTATGGTTTATGTTCATGCTTGCCAATACAGTGGGCATGTAATGGCTTTGGTATATTCCATGCATACATCTAACACAACTACCCATAATGCATGCTTATGTATTGTTGCAGTTAACTCTTTCCTCATAACCAGTCAAAATAATACATCCCTAGAAATTGTCTCCAATGTCAAACTGCTAGGAGCTCTCATTGATAATCAGCTCACATTTGATTCCCATATACAAACAAACATTAAAAAAACACATCAGAAACTTGGTATGTTCTACCGGCACACACGCTTCCTCTCCCCTTCTACCAGATTCCTCCTATCTACCACATACCTCATCCCCTCTCTACTATATGGTGCCCCACTACTAACCAACCTTAAATCCTCTACCAAAACAAAACTTTCTTCCTGCTACAACAAAATCACTAAATTCACCTCTGGCCATAGATCCTCCTCTCACCACTGTACTGCCCTCCACAAACTGAATTGGCTAGAGCTCCCAAACTATCTTTCTTACACTCAACTAACTCAAGCTCATAAGCTCATCTTTAAGCCCTCACTCTGCCCCTCTCTCTCCTCAGCCTTCACCATGCACCATCCTAATAGACCCCTTAGAACCAACACTCAGAACCTACTTGAACTCCATAAACCTAACCGTCCAGCAGGTAAACTCTTACTTTCCTTTGCCCTGGCCCACCTCTGGAACTCCCTCCCATCACATATCCGTATTACCAGCAGCCTTACTATCTTTAAATCTCTCCTCCATTCACACCTAACTTCTCACTGGGAATGCTCCTGTACCCACCCTGCATAAATTCCTCCAGCTACTACACACTCCTTATTCTATAATCCCTTCCCTTCCATAGGAACTCTCCTACTATAGTTAACCACTTATGTAAATACTATCTGTGCACACCTACTAACTAAAATTCTTAACTAATACTTTCGCTCCTTACATTTACTAGTGAATATAGAAATTAAAAATTGTAAACTTATTTGTTATTCTTGTATTGCAGTTCTGTTGCTTTTCCTGTTTTTCTTAATACTATCTTGTGCTTATATGTACTACTGTGATACTTATCAAACAGCAGATGTTATGTTCTACCTATTATATTTTACTTTAAGTTAGATGTTATGTTCTACTTATTATAATTTACTTTATTCTTATTTGTATTTTTGATATTTTGTTTTTGATATTGTATCTTTGGAGCTTTTCTACCCAGGACTCCATTAAAAATGGGCTCATTCGGTCCAATGGATTATCCTGGCAAACAAACTTCAAATAAATAAATAAATAAATAAATAACTGCACTGCATCACAGTGGTGACCATGATGGGGTATCTGAAGGGTATGTCAGACACCTGCATGATAACTAGCATCCTGTCATTGCAAAATGTGTCCACAGGGATGAACATAATGGTGAGACACATGGCCTACAGTAGGGACATGTGTGAAACATCACCCTTACACAGTGCTACAATAGTGTATATAATCAGTATTACAATGGCAACTGTTACAGATCTACACTATGGCATAACATAATACTGTGGTCCACAACCCTTCACATCTGCAATGTGGTCCTAATATGAGCACTGGGTGTGTAATATATAACCGTAGGTTAGGGCAGCAAATATGGGGCATACATACCTTCAGAAACACTGGAAGCATATGTGTGTACACACTCCAAAGAAAATATAGTGGAAGCAGCTGTTGAGATACTGACTGCATGCATTTGTCATGGAAATGCACCGTTCAGCAAGTACATGTCCCCAATGTCACACTACGTAGTGGTCAGCTGTCCAAGACATTTGGCCATCAAATGTGCACACTTACCTGCAACAGAGGCAGGTGTGGCTTGTACACATCTTACATGACATGGCGTGGGCCCCATACCCAACAGGTAGCACCCATGAGCTGCACATGTAGCCATACCTCACCATGGCTACATGCCGTGGCAATCAATGCAGACAGTCATGTATGTGGCAAGGATGTATGGGACAGGAATGATGTAAGACATAAGCAGATGGCCACCCAAAACAAATGCTGTCACATGTAGAAAACTGGTCATGCAGGCTGCCCATTAATATGCTGCAACACTGAGGGGGTAGCAGGAATGTCCAGCAAGTACTGGCTGTGTGGTACCCGTGTCAGCAATTGCCTGGACTCTGCAAGTATGTGGCCTATTGGTTAGGGTAAACAGATGTGACAGTTGTACAACAGGAAACATCAGCCAGGCCTCTCTACAGGTAGTGTATGCATATCAGAAGAAGTCCCCAACAGTCATGCGTTGCAATGTGTACTGGTGTACCATGACCACGCTGGAAACCTACAGACAGTATTATGTAAGATACAAGTGCTGCACAACCAATGCCTCATCCTACCTCAGGCCCACCATCCCCATCTGTACTATGCCAGTGCCAGTGTACATCTGTATGTTTTCCAGTCATTAGCTGGGACTAGGCTGTTACATGTGGTGTTCAGTGTTTGGGACACTGCAAACTGACACACATGTGTAGCCCATAGTTGTCAAGCATCTGCAAAAAGGCTGAAGATGTTAGAGTGTGTCATCATGACACACCAGTGCACTGCAGCAGGGATCCTAAGGATGCTAAGAATGGCTGTATCTGCACACAGTCAGGTTCAGGAACTGTGGCAGACGTAACCCGAACTCCACAGCAATAGTGATGACAGTGTGTGAACTCCAACGGATGTGCACATGAGTAGACCTTGCAATCATGCAGAGTTGGGGACATGTGTAGGGCAGACTGACCATATACTGGCAAATGCAGATGGCCCATGCTAGTATACCCCTGCCAGGAATAGTGACTGCTGTAGTACACATAACAATAGGTACAACAAACCATCATGATGAGGGCGTGCACACATATGCACCCATGGAGTGTATGCATCGCGGTCAGCATCTGCACACCTAACACATTTCTTATACACTGCATGTGAATGTACAGGACATATGTCACATATCACGCTCATGTAATGTTAATATATGCAGTGATGTGGTCCCATGGCATATCAATAAGGGTTTGTACACTCCCCATAGCCATGGTAAGGTTTGACGGTTGTCAGTGTAATAGTATCGTATTGGTCATACATGCACCGCTGATGTTGAGATCTGTAAACCAGACATCAGGCATTCACAAATGACATCTGTCCACATATCATCCCAGGTATGTGTCACTCAAACACATAGGGGCTGTGAGCATTAGAGCAGACATAACTGACACAGTAATACACATTCAGCAATGGTTTGTACACCCGTGAGGTTTGGTGCACAGTACACGGCAGGATAAAAAACAGGTGCACAGCAATACTGTATACATCGGTGCAGTGTTTTCCAGGGGAAGGGACATCACCTACTAACACAGCCCATGCATTGCATACATGTATACTGTTGCTAGCATGGATTGACTATAGCTGCACTGCATGCTGTTGAGTACCATATGTTGTGCATGTTAACAGATGGGTAATGGGAGTACTCCGTGTACTATCTTTATGCAACCTCACCTGTAGGTATGTGTGTGTGTGTGGGGGGGTTATTGTGTCTGTAAGTTCAATCTGGTGGAGTGGAGGGGGGTTGATGCATGTAAGATGTGTGTGTGTGCATGTGTGTGTGTTTGTGTGGGTGTCCATGTATGCACATGTGTGATCGTGGGGTTGTTCATACAGCAGTACTTCCCTTTGGAATCATGCAGTACATGGACATGGACTGACACATGAGACACCAGGAATACTTGTCTGATATGTAATCAGAGGACATCTGATAGTATAATAAGGGCTGTAGCATGGAACATGCATTGGGAGGGAAAGTCTACACCAGGTATACCCTTAATATTGGAATCAGCAGAAAGGTGAATGACTACCCATGTATGCAGCACTACAGATGCATTGGGGAATTACTAGACAACACCAGGGAGTGTATCCATATATTACTGTTGTCCACATGATAAGATGATTGAGCAGCAGATCTGGCATGTACTGAGCAATAGTTACATATGACACTACAGTGCGTGACATTATGGAGTGAACGTAGTAGCCCCTAACATATGGGGGCCATGCTCACAATGTCTGGACATACCCAGGGTGAACACGGGATCACAGCAGTGAGGCCATGTAAAACCTACTCCACGTAATGGAGTAACAGGTCTTGTGGTGTGATCATTCATCTAGGCATTTAGAGGAATGATATGTTTATGAGTGGTATTAATGAGTGTATGTTACCAAGTGTGATGCAGGATGGGGAATTTATGTGAATAAGTGTGGGACTGTCTGTAAACTCAGAGACAGGTAAGTATTATGGTGGAATTTCAGTGTGTGTGTGTGTGTGTGTGTGTGTGTGTGTGTGTGTGTGTGTGTGTGTGTGTGTGTGTGTATTGTTTTGCAGTGCTGTACAGGTCGTAAAGTGCATTTCTTTTTTTCCCTCACAGGTGGCGAGGTGGGTCAGGGTCCCTCCTGCATACAGTCTGATGCTGGTGTCCATACAGACACCAATGATGATGATAGTACTGTTGAGGCACAGGCGGGGTTGTCAGAGGCTGAAACTGTGCCATCGTTTGACATCTTAGCCACCCCAACCCCACACATAGTTACAGTGCCTATACATACCCCATCACCAGTGGCCATAGCAGAGGGACAGTTGACGGTTGGTGGCAGTGCACAGGAGAGTGTGGTATCTATGCCTACTGTGTCTGGTCACAGCAGGCATAGCCAGATATCTGGCAGAGCACCACATAGGCAGATCTACTGGGGTGCTCATGGTGGGGCCACTGGTCATCATGGCCCTGGCAGAAGCACCACAACTGGTACCAGCAGGCACATGTTTCAGACTGTCATGGGGGTGCAGGCACATATGGAGCTGTACACCAAACAGGGCCTGAGGCTGCAGAGGGCTGCTCTTTCATCTGTAGGCAACAACTTCCATGAACTTGCTGGTGCCCTCCGTGATTATACCGAGGTCATGGATAGACGGTTGGGTGAGATGGTGGGCCTCATCAACCGTGGTTTGTCCTTGCTTGAACATGTGGTGGGAGTGGGATGATGGCCGCATGGACGTAGGCCAGCAATAACAACAGCTGGCAGTTGACGTGGACATGCTAGGACACCAAGGAGCTTTCATAGTGGCAGTACCAGCCCCAGCACTGCAGGGGGGCACTGTCCACACCACAGTAGGCCACTTGGCCCTGGCCAGACCCAGGAAGGACCTGGTTCCAGTGGACATCTGTCATCACCAGGGGAGGGTAGCACACCGAGGCCTGTACCTGGACATGCCCATGGAACCCCGGGCTGGCACAGTCCACAAGTCTGTGGCTAGAGGCGGTGAACTGCACATCCTGCCAGGTATGGTCTGCAGCTGTCCAAGAAACACCTGCATAGGGAAGCCACATGGCAGAACTGTGTGCATGCATACCTACACACTATACAAACACACCTAGGGCAACCCCATACCTACACACACCACATCACCATGCCCATTACAACTTACACCCCCTCACCCACACACATGGTGTCAAACGCATGGCTCACCTTCGGTCTCAGGCAAACCAACAACACACCCTGTGCATATGATGATACCTGTGCCACATCCCTGTCATTCATAACATCAATGCAGGGACAGGCTACTATGGTTCTGATGCACATGTTGACTGTACTACAGTGTACCAATGTACTGTTGTGTGACATGTTGTCAGGAGTACTGTTTAATGCATACATGTCAGGTAGTGTAGCTGTCCAGCCATAATGCAATACAGCTGTTCATAATACTGAGTGATTGCGGTCTCCATAATGTTATCCATTTGTGTTGTAGGTATACATGTGTCAGCAGGAGGAAGGTCTGCAGTCATATTCCGCAAAGGGTATTGCACTGTGGTGACACTATGGCTGTGACATATCCTGGGTACAGTTGAACACGTCACAGGTTTGTATAACAGTTACTGCCTGTGCCACATGGACAGGTGACCAACTGGGACTTGTATAAATCAGCAACCTGATGAAGATCCATCGACATACATGCACACTCATACTTGGCAACACTGGGACTAGACCCCTACCTATGTATGTAGTGCTACTGAAGTGTGTGGCTTTCATTGCACACATCACACAGCATTTAGGGTGAGGTGTGTTCCAGGTTACATATTACATGCAGCACATCCCCAGACATGTACAGTATGGTAATGGGGGATGTAATGGTTGTATATGGACAATACATAGTGTGACATACCATCATATACACATTAACAGACACATAACAGGCAGACACACATCCAAGATACCTGGGCCTATCGGTGCTAACTAATTTGTCAGTGTGTCCAATGTGTTACAGGTTAGCACATGCATAACTGGGCTGCATTGTGGTATCAGTCACCTGTATGATTGATGGTGACAGTGGTCACCATACAGTGGTACATGGGACATATACCGGGTGTACCATGGTGTAATGACAGTTTACACAGCACCCACATCCCACAGTGGATATTGTACTCACTGGAACCCATGATGACACTCTGACATACCCACTATCACACATTGCCCACGACTGTGATACAATCCATTTTCCATCCCAACAGTGGTACTACAGGGATATGCATCTAATGCACATGCCACAGGCATAGTAGGGTGTTGTATTGTCATGCCTCAGCTATGGGCAGCAACAATACTATCCGTACTACTGTGTGGCAATGCGTATTGTAATAGGGGTATGTGGCCTCATAATGCTGTACCCTACAGATATACAGACATGACACACATTTGCCAAAACTCAATGGGTATCCCATGCCTATCGACCCATTTTACAACACTGTTGTGCTGGCACTGCAAGGCTCATGTAGCCGTTAGAGAGAGGAGCATAACAGGGTGCATGTAATGTCCAGTACAGCAGCAGCCACATCTTACTATGGCAACGGGTGTTTACGGTGGGTGTGAAGGCCCTCATGGTATTCCCAACTACAAGTGTACTAGCACACAGACACTGCTATCCTCAGTAATGCACACATACACATTTGTCAGTACTGTGGTGCATCACTTCAGGTGCTCATAGGTGTGTATCTGGCTATTGTCCATAGAGAGATGGGAAGTGTAGGGGATGTGTGTGTACAGTGGTATCATGCCACCTGCCATGTGCCAGCAGGCAGTCTATCGACAGACACCACTGTGGTGACCCTTAGGGTGAGAGTGACATGCATCAGCCAGTCCTCTGGGTGCCTCCTGGAAATGGTCACTGAGGTGATCCAGTTGACATGTATGCAACATGTATTACAACACATGGTTAGTGTCTGTGATGGAGACCTGTACCCAAGCATGTTCTGTTGACTGTGGTAGTGTAGTGGAGGCACCCGTGGCATGTGGTGCATACAGGGTGTTGTCTCCTATATGTGCCAGTTATAACACAGCTGGGCAGATATGTCAGTGTCAGTCAAGCATAGGTTGCATGTACGTATCCAAGCTGGATACCTGCCATCTGCCTATCTGTACAGGGACTAACAGACATTATCTTGGCAAGTAGCTATGCAGTAGCATGAATGTGTTGACAGATAGACGTCTGACACCAATATGTATGCCATTGCTACATGTTGGAAGCCCTCACTGACATGTGCTGTACAGACAATAGTCTACAGTTACTTTCCACATGTCAGATCATTATCCAGTAGGGGACATATACTGTGACACAGCTCACACACCAGGAACATGACAGTGAGGCCTCAGAATCCAGCTATGCCTGCAGGGGTGCTTATTGTCTTTACTACATTTAGCAATCTACTCTTGCCTGGGAAAGCAACAGTAGTAATGCCATGACACACTACATGCCAGTGTGACAGCACGCAACCTGGGTTACTACCCTTGTATTTAACATATTCACATGGATAAGAGTGCTGTACAGGTCTTATATACTTGAGTGTCCCAGACATGACACTCACACCCTTTGCTACTGTAATGACAGCACACAGATGCATGTTATGTACATGGCATTACGTACACTTATTACAGATGTCATTACCCTGCTATGTTATCAGACTGGGAAGTGATCACTGGTTACCAGAGCTGAGCCATGCTTAGCAGGTTTCAGCATTGCTGCAATATTACAGCTAAGCACATTTGCACACTGGTAAGCAAAGCCTACAGGATGTAAGCACCCATACGTTTAACCGTACCTTAGCATCCTTTAGCTTTGTGCAAACCCATGCAAACGTGCTTAAAGCTGCTTAAAACTGCCTTAACCACTCTGTATAGGTTCAGAGGTAGGTACTAGTCTATCATCCCTAGGGCCTATACAAGCCTAGCCATAACAATTCCCTGGCTATTTCTTCCCACAATATTTACTTCCCTAGACCCCTACCTAGCAGGGTGACTGACGTGATCCCTGGGGTGAATTTCCTATCTGCTATCCATTCGTCCAGGCATCTTTTGAAGAGGGCCAAAGAGGCGCTCTGCTTGACATGTATGGGCAGTCTATTCCAGAGTTTGGGGAGTCTCTGGGTCAGGAACCTATCCCTCCAGCATGTTTTGTTCATTGTGATGGCAAGGTTTAGATCCCTGAAGCGTGTGGCACTGGGTGATTGGGATTTCTTTAAGTGTAGCATGTCCAACAGCTCTGGGTTTGACATGGCCTTGTATGTTAAGCAGACATCGTCTCTGAGTAGATGATATGTGACAGAGTATAGCTGGAGTTTTTTTAAGTCGGTCAGCATAGGGCATCTCCTTTAGACCTGTGATTCTTTTAGTGAGGTATTTCTGTGGCCTTTCCAGTTGCTGCAGATGTCTTGAAAGGTACCTACCAAATGGGGCATTGTATTCTATAATGGGTCTAATGAGGGATGAGTACAGTGGGACAATGACCTCCTTTTGTTTGAATGAAAAGTCCTTAGTGATGAGGTGTACCACATAGAAGGATTTCCTGACTGTTGTGGTGATGTGGTTATCAAAGGTAAGACCACTGTCCACCTGTGTCCCTAAGTCTCTTATCACACTTTGTGTTTAGTGTACTGCCACCTATGTGGTAATTCATGGGTACATGTTTTTTCCCAGAGGGGATAACTATACATTTCTTGGCACTGAACTTGTGCTCATGGCTCTGGCACCAAGCATTTGTTTCTGTAAGGCCCGTTTGTAAAATATCCACATCATTTGGGGGTTCAGTAGTGGCTCCCAGTTTGCAGTCATCTGCAAACTTTGTTAGCCAGAGTCCCTTAGTGTTGGCCTGTACTTCAGAGAAGTAGATGCCAAACAAGTCCCAGGACTGAACCCTGAGGTACTCCACTTGTCACTTGTCTGGAGCTGGATTTGGAGTCAGCTACTTTTACAGTCTGGGTTCTGTCAGTAAGCCAGTTAGCAACCCATCAAGTGACATAGGAATTAATGCCTAGCTTAGTAAGTTTATATATAATTCCAGAATGGGGGATGGTGTTGAAGGCCTTGGCGAGGTCCAGATAGGCTGTGTGGACTGCCTTACCCTCGTCCACAGCTCTGGAGACTGATTTGAAGAAGTCAATCAGGTTGAGGAGATAAGATCGGCCCTTCACGAACCCAAACTGAGTGGGGTCCAGGGTTTGAAGGTTGCCAATCTCTTTGTTTATAAGTTCTATGATAATACATTCCATGGCCTTGCAGATCAGGCTCGTCAGACTAATGGGGCAGTAGTCCCCAGTATCCAAGGTGGATCCCCCCTTGTGCAGTGGGATAACTGTAGCTGTGTGCCACACAGTGGGCACAAAGCCTGAGGTGAGGCTATGATTAAACATGACACTTAGGTGAGGTGCCAGTTCATTTTGTAGTTCATGTAGTACACAGCCCGGGATGTCATCTTGTCCCATGGATGCTGTATTCTTAGCTTTGGAGAGTGTGGTTTTTACCTGTGTGGCTGTTATTACCGGAGTTTGGCAATCTTTCTGTATTGAGATGGGCCCTTGAGGGGGTGAGAGGGGGGTGAAGTTGGAAATGAATCGATTTGCCAGGATATTGGCAATATCCTTGGGATCAGTATATTTAATGCCATTCTGTTGAAGCTCAGAGCAGATTTGAGCATTGCCATTTAGATTCTTGGCATAGGTATAGAATACCTTATGGTTGTCTTTGGAATATTTGACAATTTTTTGTTTTCAAAACTAGCTTTGGAGGATTTTATGAGGGATCTCAGCTTCTTACTGAGGCTGGTAAGGGAGTTTTTTGCATTCTGGGATTTTCCTCTTTTCTGCAACAGTGTCTTCCTTTTGTTGTAAAGTTTGTTTATGGCAGAGGACCACCAGAGTGGCTTCCTTTTTTTGGAGGAGAGCATCTTGAGTCTATTTGGGATGGGACAATTCATGCACGAGTGGATGTGCTCGTACAGTGCCTTAGTGTAGGATTCAGCATTCAAACTTTCAGCTCCCATCTGCATGGGTGTCGTGAAGTTTGTCACTTCTGACTTGAGTAGCATGAATTTGGCTTTGGAGAAGTTTTTTACGGATGTTTCCTTACTGGGGGGTGGGGGAGGGATGTGGATGTCAAGGGTGGTTAGCTTATGGTCAGACCTGACCAAGGAGGGGGTGACCATAAGTGTGGAGCATCGATTTCCCATGTTGGTAATGGCCAGGTCTAGAATACTAGAGCCCCGGGTGGGACTATGGATTAATTTATGAATTCCAAGAACTGTTGGGCAAAGGTGTTGGTACATGAGCAGTTTTCCCAGTTAATGGCAGGGTAGTTGAAATCACCCAGTATTAGGGTGTTTAGTTGGATCTTAATATTTTCCAGTATGTTTAGAAGGTGTAGTGAGAATCTTGGGGCATGGTGGGAGATCTGTAGCAAGCTACAATTTGGATAGCAGTCTTACCTAGTATTAGTTGCACCTAGAGAATTTCAGATACATTGTGTTGGCAATGAGCCTGGTGGTGTGAATATCCTTGGTGAATATGGACACTCCTCCACCTTTAGTGTTTCGGTCCTGGTTTGGTGGCCAAAAAGTGTGGTAAGAGTTTTAGCCTGGTATTGCAGGGGGTGAACTCTGGAGCCTTGAACCAGGTCTCAGTTACTGCACAAATATCGATGTTCTCCATTTTAGGAGTGCCTTGAGAGAGTGCATTTTGAGGTTTAGACTTCTAGCATTGAGTAGCATTACCTTCAGATTTTGCATGCTTGTACCTGTTACAGTGGTGGTTTTGTCCTTTGAACTTTGCCTAAAAAAGGCACTATAGGGGTGGCTAGAGACTTAGCCAGTAATCTGAATCCCAGGGTGACAGGTGTAGACCATCTCTAGCAAAGCATCATGGTCTGTTGATCATGTCATCCCAGGCAGAGAGATACTAGATCCCCTTTGAATGACACCAGAAGCTTAGCCAATTGTTGAAGTCAATCATTTTGTCCTTATACTGTGTTATCATTCTGGGCGAAGGCAGGATGATACTCAGGGCTAGTGTCGTACCTGCCTGGGCCACATGATCCGAGAGCTCTTCCATGTCTCTTTTCATGTAGTCCAGGGAGGTACGTCTCAAGTCATTCACTCCAACATGGACAATGACAGAGTCATATTTGTACTTGTTGTGGAGTGACTTGAGAGCATGCATTATGTGGCAGATCCTGGTGTAATTTTGTCCTTGTTCGCCTGGTGAGTGGGACATTAGTGTGCCTGACTATAGAATCACCTATGACAAAAGTGTTGGGTACGCTGTTTTGCCTTAGGGGCTGTTGTTGGGTGGCACACTGGTTTTGTGAGCTGCGTGACACTATGGTTGTGATTGGTGTTTTTTTTACGTTTCAGCTTCAGATGGTCCTTGTTGCTTGGGTAACAACCCTTGTTCTACCCAGCAACAAAATGCACAGCCCTTGAACCCAGGACCCTGTACACTATAATCATAACGGTTAACCACTACGCCATGACAGCTGTGAATAAAGTTGCTCTTTTTCCAATATATCTGTCAGTACATATATTGAATAGTATTGAACAATTGCTTTGACTTCCAGAATTGTATAGTACTTGTTATTGATATTACTGTTGCATCACATATGTTGTTATATCTAAATATACACATATCAGATACATACGGTGAGATACATCTGGGAAGGTATACACAACTGTGATGTTTACACATGAGAAGGATATGGATATATACATATACATATGTAGATATAAGTCTACATGTACATACACATATATTCATATATATGTATTTCTACATATCTGTATAGTGCATCATATATATGGCCATTTGTAGCTCTCTCTCTCTTTCTCTATATATATATATATATATATATATATATATATATATATATATATATATATATATATATATATATATATATATATATATATAATATATATATATATATATATATATATATAGATATATATGTATGCACATCCTATGTGTACAGATATACCTATTTATGTTGATATATATATATATATATATATATATATATATATATATATATATATATATATAGATATCTATAACTATATGTGCATACATATCTGACCAGATATACCTATTTATGTTGATATATATATATATATATATATATATATATGTAGATATCCATAATTATATGTGCATATATATCTATATATCTGTATATGTGTAGACATATATAGCTGTGTATATGTATATATTTGAGTTTGTATATGTATATATATATATATATATATATATATATATATATATATATATATATATATACACATATACATACACATATATATATATCCATATATGTATGCAGATATGTATATATATATATATATATATATTTATATATATATATATATATATATATATATATATATATATATATATATATATATATATTTATATATATATATATATATATATTTACTATATATCCAGAACATGGAGTGGTGTCCTACCTCAGCAGCAATGGTCCCAACCTCTTAGTGCAAAGGGATGTCATGTATGTATTGCAGGTATATATGTAGACTGTTGCTACTGTAACAGGGGTTGTCTTAATAGACATGTTGTGTGTGGGAGGTCACATCTGCTTTTGACATGTACGCCACTGGCTACTGACAGACATCCTAAGGGCATCAATGTGCAGTACCACTGCTAACACAGTAATGATCCTGTGGACTTCAGCAGAGATATGACCAATAAATGTGGACAGTCTGGCACTCTGTGATCAGTCCAGAGGTGTACACAGATCCCCTTCATGCGAGATATGTGGACCACACCTGACAATGTGGATGTTAACAGCCATGTACGTGGGTATATCACGTAAATACTGGACTACATATGCCCACACAGTTTATGCATTCACATACGCTAGTCTGTCCTGACACATAATACCTGGCGGTGCAGAGGTCACATGGCCACATACTACCCAGTTAGTGACATATATCTGTACAGAATCCCACTGCTTTGTCAGAAATACACAACAGTTATGGTGGCCTGGCAGCAGTATGTCTTACAAATAACTGGACATGACAGCACACTGGGTAATTACACTAAGCTGCTAGACATGTCACAAAGCACTGTGAAAACTACAGGCAGACTTCCACAACACTGGACTACAGTTTGTACGGGAGAATACAAATGTACCTGCAAATATATCAGGCTCTACATGCCGCTCACAGCACAGAGTAACAGTCACCTGTAAGGAAGTGCATACCCACAACCAATGTGAACACAGCAACAACCACATATGGTACGCAAGCTTAATATGATACTATATGGACTGTCTGATAAACACCATCCTCATATGTGCCATTCACACACTAACCCTACATAAACTGGGTCACAACACAGTGTGGTCCAATGCCTGTCTGTGGTATGGAATACTTCTGTGTTTGGCCCTACAGACATGTGAGCCAATAGGGTACCATACACTGGAGCAGCATATAACATCAGATAGAACAGGACCAAGAACAATGTCATCTACCACAGTCTGTGCACAGTCCAAGGTATGTATGCGCAATACACATACTGTCGACAATCACCATAAGTACACAGACCCCAGTACTGTACACACAATCGCAGAATGCCCAGGTTATGTCCTCAGAAATAACCCCTACTATACATAACATGTCTAGCAGTCTAATATCTCACTGGCTTGTTATCAGGTATGATGTCAATAAATAATGGTGTACAGAACATCTGCACCTCTTACTGCATGACATATGTACAAAGGTTGACAGGCTTGTGGCTGGAGCCACAAACACTGTGATAATATTGGCATGTTGGTGCGATAACTTCATACATTTACTGTTGTAACAGGGTTTGTCGTGACATATGTCCTATGAGGGATATGAAGTCTGTAACTCACATGGCTGTCACCATGTACTGACTGCAATCCTCAGGCTATGCTTCCGCAGTTCTAAGATAGGTGTTCTGTGAGTAACACAAGAAACATAAGGCTCCACACACTGCCCAGTCTGTAGATAACCCTACAGGTGGGAGTTTCCTCAAACACATAACACTGTCACAACAGGTATTAAATTATGTAGGCCAGTCATATCCACACACACCCTGTTAAACCAACATTACTCCAAATGCAGAAGAGCAACACTTACATTATGTAGTCATATCTTGCACATTCCCCTCCTATTTGTTGGCCTGTCTCCAGTGTATGCTGTTAGAGGTAAATCCCAATACCATCTGTGATGCTGTTTGCCAAACACCAAACTGAGGTTCTGCTCACAGTGAATGAAAAGGCCCAGCACCAACATGATGTTCCTAGATATTGGAGTGTGTTTCCATGCAATTGGCTATGGGAATGTTACCACAGCTGTTCCACATGCAATCAGCTAGAGGGGAACTGCAATTCCTACTGAGGTCATCAGCTGATCATGAGCATCTCTTACAAAGCACAAGCTGCTGCCTAAGCAAAGCAGGTGTACTTCTCCACATCCACCAGAGAGGGAGTGAGAGACAGACAGAGAGAAAGTAAGTCAGGGAGGGGGTGGGAGAGTAAAACCTAAGCATGCTTGTGATACCCACCTACCAGTAGAGGGTTTTGAACCCCTGACTGAGCATGTATTGCTATCCCATGTCTATGCAGTTATTGCATGCTCCACATAGCTTACATGCAGGGAAGTTGTCCAAAGCTATATCTGATGGTGAGTGACATCTGCAGCAGTGATATAGGAGCAATAAGGTAGTTGTAGTACACGCGCCTGTCCACATGAACATGTGTCAATGTCAACAAAGCCACACTCTCTCAGGGACTCACACACATTAACACAGTTGGCAAGGTCAGAAATAGACTTCCTAACCTGCTAGTTTGCCACAATACAGAAGGCTGTACAAAGCTATGTGAAGGGTATACCTTGGCATCAGGCTACATGACAATGGTCTGCAGTGTGGCTCAGGGGTGTAGTGTCTGGATTGGCCCACACAGGATGGTATTGTATTCACCATCCAGTCATCTGGGTTACCATTGTGTGTGGACAGTGCTTTGCAGTGCTTGCCATGTATATGTTCTATAGCCCATGACATGGACGGTATCTGGGATGTGCACACATCCCACATGCATGTTCAGTGACACGTGGAACTGTACCTGGGGTGTCTGGCCCATATTGTGTACACACAGACTATTATCATCAGATGTGCCAGTCCTGGCCTCATGTGGTGGGAACTGGTAATGGACACCAGGTTGACCCTGCACCTACATTTATAACATGATACAGGTATTCCCTGGTGTCAGTGGCATCTGTCCATATGGGAATGTGTTTAAGGCATGGTATGTTCATTGAGGGTCACATTTGATGGCAATACAGCTGCTTTAGGGGTCCATTGGGGAACATAGTGAAGGCGCACTATCTGCAATTATGTGCCTATTGTAATGATGGGACAGGGTGCCATGCTCTCTGTAGTCCACTGCAATCACACCATGGTTACTATCTGTGGGCAATATGCAGGGTACTACCAACAAAGCGGTTTTTGCCTAGGCAAGTGTGTTTGTGTATG
The DNA here is from genome assembly GCF_019279795.1 of Protopterus annectens. Taxonomy (NCBI): domain Eukaryota; kingdom Metazoa; phylum Chordata; order Ceratodontiformes; family Protopteridae; genus Protopterus; species Protopterus annectens. The sequence continues at coordinate 1,374,763,107 of NC_056731.1, forward strand.
AGACATGGGTTGAGAGTGTTCACTGGGTAATACAAGGGTTGCCTAATTTGTTCACCAGGCCTTGATGTCACATGTAGGGGTTTGGATTGGCAACCCCAGCCTCTTGGTTATTTGACATCTGTTATCCTTGTAAGGTGGACATTGTGACATATAATTGGCCCACCATGTAAGAAATTTGCAAAACCCGCTCCACAATGAGTCCAGTTGTTGCACATTCACAGCTACCTCCACACAGGATACAAATGACAAGCACAGACACACCACACACATTAAGTCTCACAGTTGCCATGTCTGGCATTGTAACTCTTACCTAACTAGTTTATCACACTACAGCATTATGCAGTTATAGGATGCGTCACTGAGATTACTGGACTAGTCCTTCCCCAATGGTGTATTTCAAAGAGAATGACATCAGCATGCCTGCCAAAGAAGGGCAATGGAGGTTGTAGTGACTGTGAATGGCCTCAAAAGCATTGCTCCCTACACAGACAAAAAAAAAACACACACACTTGTCACATCTGAGAATAGAACTCCTACCAAACTAATTTATTACACTACAGCATTACACAGTTACAGGATGCACCATGGAGATTACTAGACTACTCACTCCCCGAAGGTGTATTTAAAAGGGAATGAAATCAGCAGGCTTGCCAAAGAAGGGCAATGGAGGTTGTAGTGACAGTGAATGACCTCAAAAGCATTGCTCCCTATAAAGACAAACAAACACCCACACTTGTCATGTCTGGGAATAGAACTCCTACTAAACTAGTTTAGCATACCACAGCATTTCACAGTTATAGGATGCAACACAGAGATTACAGGACTTGTCTTTCCAAAAAGATATATTTCAAAGGGAATAACATCAGCAGGCTTGCCAAAGAAGGGCAATGGAGGTTGTATTGACTGTGAATGGCATCAAAAGCATTGCTCCCTACACAGACAAACAAACATCTACATTTTCCATGTCGGGGAATAGAACTCCTACCGAACTATTATATCACACTACAGCATTATTCTGTTATAGGATGCATCATGGAGATTACTGGATTGCATCTTCCCCAAAAGCGTATTTCAAAATTAATGACAACAGCAGGTTTGCCAAAAAAGGGCAATGGAGATTGTATTGACTGTGAATGGCTTCTAAAGCATTGCTACCTACACAGACAAACAAACACACAGACATCCATGCTTGCCGTGTTTGGGAATAGAACTCCTACATCATACCACAGCATTACATTGTTATAGGATGCACCAGGGAGCTTATCAGGCTACTCCTTCTCCAAAAGTGTTTTTCAAAATGAATGACATCAGCAGTCTTGCCAAAGAAGGGCAGTGGAGGTTGTAGTGACTGTGAATAGCCTCAAAAGCATTACTCCCTACACAGGCAAATTTGTCATGTCTGGGAATAGAACTCCTACTGAACTATTATATCACACTACAGCATTACACTGTTATAGGACACACAATGGAGATTATTGAATTACTCCTTCCCAAAAGGTGGATTTCAAAGGGAATGACATCAGCACGCTTGCCAATGAAGGGCAATGGAGGTTGTATTGACTGCGAATGGCCTAAAACGCATTGCTCCCTACACAGACAAACAAACACAAACATCCACACTTGTCATGTCTGGGAATAGACCTCCTACCAAACTACTATATCACACTACAGTATTATACTGTTATAGGACACACCAGGGAGCTTACTAGACTACTTCTTCTCCAAAAGTGATTTTCAAAATGAATGACATCAGCAGTCTTGCCAAAGAAGGGCAATGGAAGTTGTATTGACTGTGAATGGCTTCAAAAGCATTGCTACCTACACAGACAAACAAACATACAAACATCCACGCTTGCCGTGTTTGGGAATAGAACTCCTACATCATACTACAGCATTACACTGTTATAGGATGCACCAGGGAGCTTATCAGACTACTCCTTCCCCAAAAGTGCTTTTCAAAATGAATGACATCAGCAGTCTTGCCAAAGAAGGGTAATGGAGGTTGTATTGACTGTGAATGGCCTCAAAAGCATTACTACCTACACAGACAAACAAACACACACACATCCACACTTGCCATGTTGGGGAATGGAACCCCTAACAAACTATTATATCACACTACAGCCTTACACCGTTATAGGACATACCACAGAGATTATTGAGCTACATCTTCCCCGAAGGTATATTTCAATGTGAATGACATCAGCAGACTTGCCAAAGTATGGCAATGGAGGTTGTAGTGACTGTGAATGGCCTCAAAAGCATTGCTCACTACACAGACAAACATCCACACTTGCTATGTCTGAGAACTGAATTCCTACCTAACTAGTTTATCACACTACAGCATTATGCAGTTATAGAATGCACCACGGAAATTACTGGGCTACTTCTTCCCAAAAGGTGTATTTCAAAGTGAATGACATCAGCAGGCATGCCAAAGTAGGACATTTGAATTGTAGTGAGTGTGACTAGCCTAAAAAGCACTAATCCCTATACAGACAAACACACACAGTTGCCACCTCTGGGATTAGAGCTCCTACCTAGTTTATCATACTACAGCATTACACAATTATAAGATGCACCACAGAGATTACTGGGTGATTGTTTCCCCAAAGGTGTATTTCAAAGTGACTGACATCAGCAGGCTTGCCATAGTATGGCAATGGGGAGGGCAGTGTGTGTGCATGGGCCATAACCCATTCATCTAGAGGCAGACACACCATACTCAGGCACACACAGGTTTATATTCCACAGGTACATGTATACAACTGCTAGAGGACTACTGCCTTGTACAGTCATGTTGCACAGTTAGCACTAACACCACAGAGTCTATAATGCTGAGGGATTCCAGAGGCAAATGTCTACAGTGAGTGACATTTACACATCATGTGGTTGTAGCCATTTGCCTGTGTGCTGTGTGGGGCAGGTCTCATGATGGAAGGCTCTTTGTCACTGTCACTCTCTTCCACACATCTATGTATGTGTACCTTTGGCATATTATAGTGTGTTGTCCTTTGATATATGTGTGTATTTCTATCCAATGCATGTGCAAAACATGACTGGTGCATACTGAGGAGTGTATGCACTAACATCTGCAACTGTCAGATATGTATGGTCCACTGTTGTTGCCAGACATGGGTTTCATGTTTTTTAAGTGTGTGAGCATGCCCAGTATGACCTTTCAGTATTTTGTTGTCTGACATGGTCTTCATTTCTCTAAGTATGGGAGCATGCCCAGTATGACCTTCTGTACTGAATGTGTGAATCCATTCCAGGTAGATTGTACTCCAGTGCAGACATTTGTGTTCTACACCTACAGCTAGCAAACTGTTTTTGCAGGATATCTGTAGCTCAGTTGACAATATGGGGTCAAACTGGGCAAGGGATAGTGGGTACTGTAGGTAACTGTGTCTGTGCTGCTTCTGCTACATGGTTCTGGTGTAAGCAGAGATGTTCAGACATGTGTACTGTTATACACTATGATGTTTTATGTCATCAAGTACTGTCAGGTAGACATATTTGCTTGCAGTGATGTCCTGGGGAACACAGGGTGAATGCAGCTGTGTCCAGTATTGTGATCAAATGCCTACATATTCTTGCAAACTAATGCCATTCTGGAGGGGCAGCTGCAGACACTTGCTGCTGGGTCTGTGTAACTGGTTCAGCACCTTAGTACAGTGGTGGCAGATGATCCCATACTTGTACATCCATCAATGTGACAGTATGGCCTTATCTTGCTGTGGCAATACCTCACAGCTGTACAGATTCACACAGGTTACCCAGAGGCAGGGGTCATAAGTCAGGGCATTACCCCTACTGTGGTTTATGAGCAGGTTTGTAGCCAGCCATTCTTGTGTTTGCAGCCAGGGATAGTATGTGCACACGGCTGTGTTTCGGACTTCGCACACTCCATGCTGCCCATGCTCCCACCCCACCCCTCTATTATTATATCCTCTTCCATACATTATGCACAGACTCTCTGATACCTTCCCTATAATTATCACCTCATCACAGCAGTATATTGGTGTTGGCCCAGTTCATGTAGTGGGACATGGTGGACATGTTACTGTGGTTTGTCCACATGGCCTTGCATATGGGTTCTGTGGACTGTTATGTTCTTATTTGGGAGTCCATGACATAACATACATTGGCAGTACAGGTGAGACACAGGCTTTGGCAGAGGACTGTAAGCCATTTGGTAGTGATGCAGGCCAGTTGTAGCAGGCCGTTGCATTCTGTCAATCCTACAGTCCCAGACTGCAATACCGTATATTCCCCTGGGGTGACAGGGTAGATGTGCTAGGTGTTCATGCCAGTACTTTCTGTCAGTATTGATCCAGTGGTATGGATGCTGGCAGGGTGCTGCTTACAACTAGGGACACACATGCATGGGACATCTGCACTGCATGCTGCATTCTTTCACTATAGCCATACACAGGTGGGGGTCATATTGTACCCATTCCCAACAGCAGGGATAAGACCGGAGAGGTACCTGTGGGTGGTGGTTGGGTGTGCTGGGTGCATGTGTGCTATCGACACTACTTGTATCTGACTCAGAGATATGCATAGGGCATTCCACTTATGCTGGCTTGTGCATGGACATCAGCTGTTTCTCAATGCATCATCCCTATGACCTTTGTGGTCTGCGAGTGTTTGGCAAGATGACATCAGTATTCCCTACTATAAGCCCAGATAATGTGCTGCAAACCTGTATGTACAATTCCAGGGGTGTGTCCATTTAATGGTTACACATTATACACTGTCTGTCTGGGGTACTTTCCCCTGTATACTGCTTGTATATCTGGCCCAACAGTCATGCCATGTCCATCTTTCAGATGGTGACACATATTACTTCCATACATTTACAATGGCTTACTGCTAGAATGTGTTATACTGGTGAGCATTGTGTTTGGCACTGCAGTTGTGAGGACTTGGCCCTGTCATTGGCAGTACTGGGCAATGGCCACCAGGACAAACCTCACCATGCATACATACTGACCACTCTCACACAATATAAAACACACACCAACCTAACACACTCATACCTGCATATTGTACAAATGCTACAATCTATCCTGCTACCTTGGCCACCTCAGATAATCTTTGCTCCACTGGTAGTATACCTACACATAAATGATACTACATTTCTACATGGGATTGGGGGGCACACTTTACTGTTACTACATGTCTACATCAGATTGGGGGGGCACACCAGACTGTTCCTACATGTCTACATAGGAATGAGGGGGCACACCTGACTGTTACTACATTTCTACATAGGATTGGGGGCACACCTGTCTGTTACTACGTGTCTACATAGGACTGGGGGGCACACCTGACTGTTACTACATTTCTACATAGGACTGTGGGAGGCACACCTGTGTGTCACTACGTGTCTACATATGAATGGGGGGGCACACCTGACTGTTACTACATTTCCACATAAGATTGTGGGGGGCACACCTGTGTGTCACTACATGTCTACATAGGAATGGGGGGCACACCTGACTATTACATTTCTACATAGGATTATGGGGGGCACACCTGTGTGTCACTACATGTCTACATAGGAATGGGGGCACACCCGACTGTTATTACATTTCTACATAGGATTATGGGGGGCACACCTATGTGTCACTACATGCCTACATAGGAATGGGGGCACACCTGACTGTTACTACATTTCTACATAGGATTTGGGGGGGCACACATGTTACTACATTTCTACAAAGGATATGGGGGGCACACCTGACTGTTACTACGTGTCTACATAGGATTGGGGGGGCACATCAGACTGTTCCTATATGTCTACATAGGAATGGGGGGGCACACCTGACTGTTACTACATTTCTACATAGGATTGGGGGGCACACCTGTCTGTTACTACGTGTCTACATAGGAATGGGGGCGGCACACCTGACTTACTACATTTCTACATAGGATTGTGGGGGGCACACCTGTGTGTCACTACATGTCTACATAGGAATGGGGGGCACACCTGACTGCTATTAAATTTCCACATAGGATTGTGGGGGGCACACCTGTGTGTCACTATGTGTCTGCATCAGAGTGGGGGGGGCACACCAGACTGTTACTACATTTCTACATAGGAATGGTGGGGGGGGCACACCAGACTGTTACTACATTTCTACATAGGATGGGGGGCACACTTGACTGTTACTACGTGTCTATGTCAGATTGGGGGGCACACCAGACTGTTACTACATTTCTACATAGGATTTGGGGGGCACACCTGACTGTTACTACATGTCTACATCAGATTGAGGGGCACACCAGACTCTTACTATATGTCTACATAGGATTGGGGGGTGCACCTGTATGTTACTACATGTCTACATCAGATTGGGGGGGGCACACCAGACTGTTACTATATGTCTACATAGGATTGGGGGGTGTACCTGTGTGTTACTACATTTCTACATAGGATTGGGGGGCACACCTGACACTTGTACACATTTGCTGTGACTATACTGGTATGTCAAGTATTCAATTTCATTCTGTATTCTAACATATCATGCTGCCTAGAGGCATATCAGTGTACTATAGGTCTTAGGTTTCATTGACCTACATATCAGTTTCTGACTTCTTACCCTTCAGAACTAAGATCCCACTGCCTGACCTCTTGTAGTCTATCTGTGTAGGCCTGGGGAGGGGGTTACCCATAGCCATCATTCAGAGGCCTTAGAACAACCATTGTTTGTGTTTGTCTACACCTGTCCTGTTGGCTGAGGCTGTTGTTGGGTATGTGAGCCTCCCTGACTGGCATGTGTGTGTCATATGGACACACATGTGGCCCAGCACATTTCCTGCAGTGGGTTTTGTCACCATGCGTAGTATTGGCTATTATGGTGACACCAGTATTTGTTACAGATCTCATGCTGCCACTATAGGTGTCTACTATCTGCTGGCATCCCATTCACCACCTGATTCCCTTGCATGCTCACATCCATACCATAGATACAAGTAACAACACATATTACTCCATTTGGCAATTGGAAGGAAGAGTGACTTACCTTGTGGCTGTGCCAGTAATGAGGATGGTGCTGGAGGGCTGCCTATGTTGGATGCACATATTACACTCCCTATACATGGTTGAGCACAGGTAGTATCATGTTTGGCATCCCTTTTACTGTATGTGCAAGTCAGAGAGAGGTGTCATTCCCTGGGTTCCTACTGTGTCAGTGTATGTGCTATGCGTTGCCTCTTTGCCAAGACCAGGGCATACTGGGCATGCATCCGTCTGCCTACTGGGGCAGGCTCAGGTTGTTCCTCCTCCGAGTCACTCTGTGCCTGTGCAGGCCTTGGCAATGGTGGGGGACTGTGTGTCCCTGCCCCATGCTGTTCCTGCTGCAGCTATTTCCACAGGATCATATTGTGTAGCATGGCACATACGATGACAATTTGAGTACATGTAGCTGGTGAGTACTGCAAGGCTCCACCAGATGTGTCCAGGCACCTGAACCATGACTTGAGCATCCCAAACACACGCTCTATTATAATTCTGGTCTGTGCATGTGCCTCACTATAGCGTTCTTGTTTGGGTGTGTGTGCATTTCTGATGGGTGTCATCAGCCACGGCTCCAGTGCATAACCAGCATCCCCCACTAGGTGACCATTAGGGATGTCCCCACGGGTAAATCTCTGGTACAGCTGCATCAGATGCCAGATATGGGAGTCGTGATAGCTTCCAGGGCAGCCAGCACACACGTTCATCATAATGCCCTGGGCATGGCACATGACCTGGCAGTTGATGGAGGGGAAGCCCTAGCGGTTGATGTAGACCCTACCCTCCTCACCGGGTGGTGCTTTGATGCATATGTGCATGCAGTCTATAGCACCCACTACCTCAGGGTATTCTGCTATTTGGTGGAAGAGACGCATATTGCTGGCCAATGCCTCATGGATGTTGGGGAAATATATGTGCTCACTGGCATGTGCTCACATGGCATCCAGGAACTGGTGGAGTACCCTGGATGCTGATGCCTGTGAGATCCCCATGATATTGGCCTTTGGAAGGTGCCTGTGTCTAGTATTCTCAGGCCTACACATACCTTGGTATCCACTGGGATGGGTTCCACTCTGTTAGTTCTGTGTGTAAAGCGTGGCTGGCACAGCTCAACAATCTTCAGTATGAGGTCCTGTCCACCCTATAGTGCTCCACTATCTCCAGCTTATGTAGCCGCTGGTAGATTACCCTGGGTCTGTACACTCTTCTCTGTCTCCTCACTGTGGGTTGGTCAACAGCATTCTCATCCTCACCACCCTCAGCCTTTTCCATGTATTGATGTATGATAGCTACTGCAGCCCCTATCATTTTGTTGTTTTTGTTTGTTAAAATTTCCCTGCTTGTATACACCGGTGGTGTAGAGTATGTGGGAAAAAACAGAGGGAAAGGTGTTTGCATAGTTTATAGTACTGTTCTGGGCTGGACGGGGCTGCTACCTGTGTAATTGGCTGATTCTGGTACATTTCACCTGCCAGCTATGCTAGTTCTCCTTGATTGCATTCCTACTACTGTTTTCCCTTCCCATTGCCTTCCTGTTTAGGGGTGCACCACACAAACACAGTGCTCAAATGTGCACACAGCTGCTATTTCCTGGTTTACTTTTTTTTCCTTTAAAACTCTGTGCGTGGCACGCACACCCACTTAGGCAATGTAAAGAGTGCTAGGCAGCCTCAGACACACCCCTTTGCTTAGCTCTGCTAAGCTAAGGGCAAACAGGGCTCCAATCCGCTTACAGTATGCCTGACATCCCCCATGCTGTCAGCTAACTCTTAGGCTTGAACCCTGATATTTCTGCACTTACACTGTTGGGTGCTGACTAGCATTGAGGGGAAATCTGGGATTCAGCATCATTCCCCTCATTTGCATAGGATTGCCTGCTAATGCATAGTTACAGGTCCCACACTGAGCATCCCCCCTTAGCAATGACTATTCACTGGCCATGTTGTCTTCTGCCTGCCATTGAGTATAATGGCAAAATAGTGATTTTGGTTAGAATGCTTACTTCAGGTTATTTTTTATATTTTTGGCCTGATCCCGTTTGAGAGCCACTGCCCTACGCTTAAACAGCTGAAATTGGCTAAAAATAAATAAAAGTTTTTTTTTTTTATTTTTGAAACTGTTTTCCATGCCAAAGGCCATATATTTGGCCATTGACATGGTTTTACATAATATACACACTTTATTTGGAGCTGTCATGACTCTGTTTTGTAGTTTGCAAAAAATGTACTCGGTTACTAACCGAGTACATTTCTGCACACTACACTAGTCCTGCATGGCCGGCTGACAGCTTCCTGGATCGCAAATTCACTTCATTGGCATAGTTTTCACCTGCAAATGGAGTAATTTGCATACAGGAGCTTCGTCTGTGCAGGAATAGTGCAGGAGCGCTCGTGCACGTCCCTGCAGCTTATTCCTGGATCGCACGGCAGACATATTGCCTCGTGAAGCTCCTGCACTGTTCCTCCACACCGTGCAGGGCTTGTTGACTCCGAGGGTGTAATGTTCTTGATTTCTTAACAGATGGAGTTCTAGCAAGCTGGCACTGTCTTTGAGACAGCCTTTTTGGTATAAATTAGTCTAAATGGGGATCTAGCTAAATCCCAGGTATTGCAGCTTGTAAAAGTCTAGGTATACTCTTTATGAAATAGTCTAGTTTTAAGAGGAGGACAGTAGTTGTGTAGTAATTTAAAGTTATATATATTCAAAACTATAGATGTCAAATCTTTTCCACTTTCAACAGATTCTTCACTCTTCTTCACTGTCATTTTCTTTGCATGTATACATTCTTTTGCACTTTGTTCCTCATCCCTAATATCATTTTCCTCAAATATCTTTGTAGGGTATGCCAGTTAGAAATACTATGAACAACCACAAGTCTGCAACACTACATGCAATTTTCTTTGATATTCTCTTGTTGTCTGCTCTTTTTACATCACCTTTTTGAATACAGACTAATTAAGTGACTGTCAAATTACAGAGATAATATAATTTTGGATGAACTATGCTCTGATGGCTGTATTGATGCAACACATTTTTGACATAGTTTTCTTTCATGTCCATTCACCATTTTATTCCCATTCCCATCTGCCTGTTGTCCAAGTACTTTTTTAATAGGTACTAATACTGAGAAGCAAATTCACTGAAAGTTACTTTGAGAGCAAATAGAGCTTTATCGTTAACCTGCTGTAGTGTGAATGTTGAGTTGGTATACATATATATATCTGGGAGGTAGATGGGTGTCCCCCACAAGGTGGGGTGCAGATGCTTTCACTCAATTATTTTTGTGGCTTCAGCAAACATTGTATGTTTCTTTGGAAGATCAACATGATTTATTTATTTATTTTATTTATTTTACATTTGTTGACTGGGCTAGTCTAGCTGGATATATGTCCATTTTCAGTAGAGGCCCGGGGAGAAAAGCTCCAAACACGAATAATGACAAAGTTAACAATACATAGAACCATAAAGAATCACAATACAGAGGTAGCATTAGTCTAGAGAACAGTTATAATATTAAATTTGTAAACTAAACAATTTTAGTAAAAATTAAACTAAACAATTCTATAAATACACTAGAAGGTATGAGGAAGTATTAGTTAAGGGAAAAGAATCTATATATTATTCTAATATTCCAGAATAGGAGTAGTAAGTAGATTTGGAGGCAAAGGTTGCATCCGTAGGGATAGGGCTGTGAATAGGAAGTGAAAAAAGATGTCAGTCTGGGTTAGTGCATGGACAAAGCCAATGAGCTTTCATATGTTCTTTAAGATGTTTCTTAAAAACAGAAGTAGAAGCAAGGGTAGATATTTCAGCAGGAAGCTGGTTCCAGGATTTTCCTGCAGTGTTTGAGAAAAGTGAACCCCCAGCTTTGTTGTTAGCTTTATTTGAGGAAATTAGAAGCTTGTTAGCAGACCGTAGTGTAGCTAGATTAGTATATGGTGTAATTAGATCAGTGAGGATAGGGGTGTTGTTAGGGTAGTATAGGATCTTTTGTGTAATAAGTAATTGTTGACAGAGGATATGGTTTTGCAGTTCTAGCCATCCAAGATGCTTGAGGTTAAGGCAGTGGTGAGTTTTAAAGGGGGAACTTGTGATGAATCGAGCTATGCTATTATAACAGGTGGAGAGTTTAGAGAGGTTGTTTTTGGATAGGTTGGTATATATAACAAAGGCATAGAAAAGGGTGGAAATGAGGTGGGTCTGGGCAATTGTTTTCCTTGCAGAAGGGGTAAGGAAGGGTTTTATTCTATAGAGGGTGCCAAGTTTTTTGTTAACAGACTTTATAGTTGAGTTTATGTGTTCATCATAGTTGAGACGATTATCAATTGTTACACCTAGTAGGCGGGTTGTAGTCTCTGGGGTAATGTTAGTACCATTGTTAGAGGTTATAGAGAAGAAAGGAATAGGTGATTTATGAGTAGGAGTAAAAAGCAGTAGCTTTGTTTTTTTTTGGGATTTACCCATATATAGTCCTAGTATATAGTCCTACTTTGACCTTGACTGTCTATATGCCCCTTGTATTTTACAATATTCTGGAATCATACCCCCTAACCGTACTCTCCTAAAAAGCATCATTCTATAACAATAATTTAAACTATTTTTCTTCTGTTTAAGGTGGGATTATAAATATACTATACATTACCCAATGCTGCTCATCTTTTCTTCTCTCAGACTACTCCAACAATTGATTCCAAATTCAGTCCTCCTCATAGCTGATATAATAACTCAGTCCCACTACAGATGTCTAAGCAGCACTTCCCAATGGATTAATAACACTATTCCAAATGTTATACCTCTGATTGTACTCTTTATTGTTTAGGAATGTGCAGCCTGGTTACATTATGCTTGTTTGATGGGGATCATTCTGTTGGTGTGCTGCCACAGCTGACAGGAAAGTTCTTTTAGACACAGGTCTTACAGTCCTACACCATTTATGATGGATTATGTTCCATGCCTCTGCTCTGACTCTCCAAATTTGTTCCATGACTGTGCTCATTTAATTATGCTGTGCCACAATAACCTCTTTGTCTGGCAATGTTTTATCAGTACATGGGTCACCTGCCATCTTCCCTTCAACCAAAATCAGATCTTGCTTTGGCACTTTTGTCTTGGAAGAAATGTGCACCATAATTACAGATCAAACTTTATTACAACCAATACCTTGTGAAGTGTAGAACTTCACCAAGTTCTCCTAGCTGATGTAGTATGTATTTCCTTCACTCGACATAACATATATAACCTCACAAGTTTATACTGTGCAGTTAAAACTGGGAAGAATTCTTACCTTAAGATGTGGTCAGGTAGGCAGACAAGTTTTTTACTGTCATTCATGCTATGTTAATTACAGATAAGGATTATATGATAATCCAGTTCTGATGCTCCAATCCATAACTGAAAAACTTGGGCAGACATTCATTAGGTGTTCCTGCTCTGCTGTCTCCTGGCTTTATGTAATTGCAAACAGCCTGTATAAAAAAACAGTATGTTAACAGTCCTTTTTTCTGTAACTGAAGGCAACAAAACTGATTGTCGATACTGTCTGTGTCACCATCCTGCAAGGAGAAAAATGCTGCAAAAGAGCAAGTACAAACACACAGGCAGTCTTAACACGAGTTGAACAGGCAGAGGATTAAGACAAATGAAACAGCTTCAACATGCATAAACCACTGGACAGAACCACACAAGAACAGTGAGCAACATATTTGACATCTTCAATGTCTTCAGGCAACCTGAAGAAACTGCGCACAAACCCCTGAAAAAAACATGTGTTCTTGGATTCTAAGTATACCTCTGTCACACTCACCTACGCTCCTCATCTGCCTATTTCATTTGACCTTCCCGACTCTTCCTTGTCTTCCATCTCAAATGGCCTTTTCTAAACTGCCAACTCATCTGTCTTGTGTGTATGTGTCATGCTGACATTCTTTGCTTAACAATACAACTAGCTACTCTTGTGCATGAATCAGGCTGACTCCTAATGGACAGACAATACAACGTCCTACTCTTGTATTCTAATTCCTTTGTTTGCACTGCATACCATTGCTTAATGTAATGGTGTTATGCTGAGTCACTTTTTTAACTTTCACATTTGTATTTGTTTTCATCAACATTAACCGTAACTAGAGCTTTGCTCCCAAGGGCTCTGCTGAAAAGGGGCTATCAACACAGATGGACTATCCTACTTAAATGAAAATAAATAAATATTGACTAGACTGAATGTTACAGAATGACAAGGCACTCCCATAAAACACAGTCCAAATGTGAGTAATAGCAGAGTGTAGCTAACTAATTATCATTTGGAGTACAAAAGAGCAAAAAGTGATCAGACTGAGCTAATCCTATGCGGGCTTACTGTCACCACCACCTTGGAAATAGCAGAAATGCCTAAAAACAAATAACTGCCAACAAAAGGCCTGAAATCCATCGTAAATAATTCTGTCAAATATTCTAATTGTAGTAGAACACTGAAGAAACTAAATGGATAAATGAACTCTTCAGACGATAAAAATGATTCTACTGAGTAAACATATAATTAATACAATATCTTGTGAATATGTATCAAATTTTATTTTGATTTAACTAGCTTATGACATATGCAGCTTCTGCTTAAGGTTAATTATTAATGCCTGTAGAGCTACTAGTGTTGAGCACCATACGGCACTTAGAGCATTAAGTGTTTTTTTCCTCCTGTTCATTCTATGGCATCTCCATGCACTTGTCATAATATACAAAAAGTACTTATGCTTATTCTGTTGAAAAAAGGCTATGTCCCCATAGAAAAAAAAAATAATAAATTTAAAAGTATCCCTATTACTTAACTGGCTGGCTGCCGAATCTGTTGTCCTACTGCGCAACCACATATACACTTTGATGTCTGGTTAGTCCATCTACTAAAGATTAAAATGCTTGATCACAATTCTACAGGAAAATAAATTTTTTATAATTCCTGCAGACTGTGCTCCAAAGTAGAAAATTGCAGGCATTACTGTAGTTACCTGGAAAGCACTTCCTAGTAAAACAGCAGACTCCCAGTTCTTTCCTGAACAGCCATTCAGCTTAAGGAAGGTCTGTACTGCACTTCCTTCCAGCTAGCCCCTTATCCTACCTCCAGTTCTTTTATTCCCATTCTGATGATTTTGCAATACAATGCAGCTAAATATTATGTTGGCTGCAGTAAGTAAATATTTATGCTTGCAAAAATATACTGAAGGTGGGTAATCAAAGAAGCAGTTTTGTGTGTGTGTGTGTGTGTGTGTGTGTGTGTGTGTGTGTGTGTGTGTGTGTGTGTGTGTGTGTGTGTGTGTGTGTTATGTATATGTCTGCTGTGTCTATGTGGAATGTGTTTGTGTGTAGGAGAATAAATATTCTGTCTATGATTTGCAGAATGTCTGTGATTTTTTTACTTCATGTTTTGTTCTTCCTCAAGTTTTTTTTTTGCCTTTTTCCTGAGGATTGCAGTCACTATGTAATGTCAGACATATGGATTTCTAGCTTAATAGCTTTTCTGAAAAAGCTTACCAATGCAAAGCCTATTAATCGAGAAACTTTCTAAGTATAGATTTGTTCCTGGTTTTGAGTTTTTGCCTGCAACTACTTTGCAGCTTGCTTCTTCATTCTTTAGCTAAGATGTTGAGAGGTTTGGGGGGAGGTCACACTGTATTTTCACAGCAGTGGGCTGAGGACATACATCCCTGTGTGGCAGGTATTCATGTATTTATTCATTCATTTATTAATTTGATCTCAATCCGTTATCCCAGATGTGCAGTTACAGTCATACAAGTGGCTGTAATTGATGGTTATATCTATATGTGAGTTTATGTGTGTTTGTATGAGTGTGTGTATGTGTGTGAGCATGCACATACATACACACTCACGTGCATTCATGTGTCTATGCACATGTGGTCATAGCTGCTCTCAGCTATTCGCAATTTTACAGAATATCTCCAAGTTTTGCAAGTTCATAAGTTTATGTTGTTTTCTGGTAAATAAATGAGAACTTCATTCACCAAATAATGGTAAACGTGATTTTTAGGCTTAATAGCATTCAGGAAAAGAATGCTAATGCAAAGGCTGTCATTGTAGCAATGTTCTTCTATAAAGGAAATTCCTCTTCCTCATTTTGGCCAGTTGACCAGCACTATTTTGTAGCTTTGTCTTTGATTCCTCTGCTACGAGGCTGAAAGTTATGTGCGGTGAAGTTGGGGGAGTTTAATGCATTTCACACTATACTGTGAGCACAGTGAAATGAGAAAATACATTCCCTGTGTGGTAGCTATTTAAGCATTTATTCATTAATTTGATCACGGTTAAATGTTTGATTGTACAGTCTCAGTCATACGCATGGCTGTAAATGATGGTCATGTGGGGGGTGCATAGATGCACTCATTTGATGCCAGTTTTACAAATGTCTCCAATTTTTTTGTCTCATATTTTCATCTGTTTCTTGCAACCTTTGTAGTTTTCTGGCAATTCAGTGAGGATCGCAATTGCCAAATAATGAGAAACATGAGTTTCAAACTTAGTCTGCAGAAAAAAAATTATTCTGATGCAAAGCATGTTATTTTAGTAACTTTCTAGGTATATGATATGGTGATATCTGTTCCTGATTTTGGGTCTTTGTCCAAAATAAATATCATGCTTCTTTACATATCTACTGCATTGTCCACTTAAATCAGTGATGAGCAGCTCAGCTTTTGGCTCATAGGTCCATAGGCTGAAGCTTCTCTGACTAGAAATCAATGTGTGTGGGAGGTGAGGGTGAGGGAGTGAGACTGCCATATCCTAAATCCCATGAATGACCCCTTGGACAAATGGGTAGTTGCTACTAAAGCAAATGTGAGTTACTTTCCAGAAGTATGATTAATATATGCTATGTGTTAATAATCATATAAATAACTTGAACCTGAAACTGATTATATAGTGCACAATGGTAAATGAAAGCATGCACAATTTTGGAACAAAACTTTGCACCTGTGTCTAACTAGTACTGTTTTGAAGATATGTACATGTATTTGTTAATTAAATGTGCATATATATATATATATATATATATATATATATATATATATATATATATATCATCATTATCATCAGCCCCCTTTTTCCTATTTTTCTACATGGGGTCGGGGTATCGTGTTAACTGTCGCCAACTCTCTTGATTCAGTGCTACACTCCTGCCTTCTTCAACACTCATAGAACTCAAAAAAAAAAAAAAAAGACCCAAGCAGCACAGATACTCCAATTTATTGTTACAACACAGGATAACCAGAATCCCACACACTAAGCGCGTTCACCATGTAGCAATGGCTTCTTCAGAGTAGAGTGGGAAGTTCAATCCATGCATTTAAGAACAGGAAATCTTTGAAAAGGATGTTATGCTACCCACATCATAATAAGGGACAAGATATGGCAGGAGTAAAAGGGACGGTTCCTTGTGGTAGATGCAATCAATGCATATACATAAATCATGAGAATGTATTTACACATCCAGACACTAAGCGAATATATGATTTTAGTGTAGCAGCCAACTGTAACACAAACCATGTGGTCTACTTGGCTGTCTGTCAGAAATGTTCTGCATTTTATGTGGGCAAGACTGACAGACAACTAAGATTTAGAATTGGGGAACACCTATTAAATATTAGGAATGGTGTTGCCAGTATGACTTTGTACATATTGTAGAATGACTGGTTTTACTTTAAGTGCTAATTACTTCAAGCATTAATTGGTTTGATTTGATTGGTTTGAATACTGTTTAAATATAGTTGAGTAGGAAGTGTTTGTTTGAAGGTCTGAAGAAGTGATACGTGTATCATGAAAGCGCTTACCTGAGTGAATACATTGACCTTGGATTTTACCTACCTTTTATTTATCCTTGGACTGTGTTTAAAGTAGGACATTCTGTGCCTTGGTTGCTTCACCATTTCTTTGTGGATTTTTATGACTTTATTGGACCTTGGTGGAGTACTTATTCTAGCTGTTTCCTGTCTAGCATTTTCTTGGATATATAAATATATATATATATATATATATATATATATATATATATATATATATATATATATATATATAGATAGATATTTATATATATATATATATATATATATATATATATATATATATATATATATATATATATATATATATATATATATATATATATATATATATACAATAAATTATAACTTGATAGCTCTGGTTTTAAGTATAGGCAATAGAGCAACATTCTCATTCAATACAGGTGGGCACATAGCATTCAATCTAAGTTGCCATTTAATCTCAAGTGTTTCTACTTTCAACTTGGGATTACCTCCTCTCTCACTTAAAATTACCCTGTCTATAACAAAAAAGATAATTTTTTAAAAATTAATACATAAAGTGCTGTGCAAATAAAGTGCATTATGCTGATTTTTGGTTCTAATGGCCCTTATGTGCTCAGAAATTCTGTCCTTTAATTTAAATGCAGTCATATCTACATAGTAACTTTTACAACTTGTGCGTGTTGCAACATAAATTAACATAGCGGTGTTGCAACTGCACCTTCCAGGACAACATAAAGTTCTATCATATCCTGCTACTGAAATATATGAGCCATCGTTAAAAAATTTGAAAATTTTACATGAACCACATTTATACATCAATGATACCTGTTTCTTCCTTTTTGGAGGCTCAAAAATAGTTTTTAAATTTTGACCCCTACTATAAGTAATTCTCGGTTTAGGTCCTATAACATTCTTAATTTGTTCACTGAAGCTCATCCTCCAGGCATCGTTGATCACTGTATATAATGATGGGGTGAGGTGATTGTATCTCAAAACCATAATGTTACTATGATCTGATATTCCTACCTTAGTAAATTTGATGGAATATTGTGATTCAGTACATGGGTTGGAAGGCCGTACCCCTCCTTGATATAATTTAATTTCTTACTTTTAATACTAGCTTAAGGGGTAGCCTCTATTCAAAAACATTCCCACTAATTTAAAAAGTTCTTGCTTAAATAAATCATCCTCACTAACCAATCTTGACACTCTAATCATCTCATCTGTCCCTTGATTATTCCTTTCCTGTGATGGTATGGGTGGCAACTATTGTAATGTAATAATGCGTTGGAAAAAGTTTTTTTCTGGTATATGGTATTACTAAGTTTGTCAGCATCATTCTTCAAGTGAATGTCCAAAAAGTCTATTTCTGTCAAGTGCCAAGTGCTAGTGAACCTAAAAAAAGGGGTTGTGTTGTTCAGATATTCTACAAAATTATTAGCTTCATCACCATCATCATCCCATAGGATCAGAATGTCATCCAAAAATCTGGAGTATAACAAACTCTTTGATGCATACTGTGACTGAAAAACATAAATTGTCTCCCAATAAAGTAAAACTAAATTGGCAAAAATAGGGGCACATATGGCCCCCATTGCCACTCCAGAGATTTGGTGATAAATCTCCCCTTCAAAACTTAAAAAAATTGTTAGTTGAAACTAACTCCATTAAGTCCACTAGTACATTTATTCGGGTTTTGTCAAGACCTTGTCCCATTACTAGACTTTCTTAAAAAAACGCAAGTCCTTCTTTATGTGGGATAGTATAAAATAAATTAACAACATCCACAATTAGGAATGACAAAGTCCTAGTAGTTTTGAAATCCCTCAATCTCTCAAAACAACCTCATGAATCTTTGAGGATGTGAGGTATTCCCTCGAATAATTTTTTGGTGTTATGATCCACAAATGCTACTAGAGGCTCCATTTTCAACCCCCTAGCTGCCACTATAGGTCTAAAAGGTGGGTTATCTAAGCATTTGTGGATCTTGGGAATGCCAAAAATTAGAGGTATAACAGAGTGTTTAACAGAAAAATATTTAAACTCATCTTCATCAATAGTGCCTTGAAATACTGCATCCAACAAAAATAAATCTATTTTGGCATATGCTATATTAATCTCATTTTTAGATACATTACAATAAGTTGAACTATCACTCAATATTTCATAAATTTTAAATGCATAATCATAGTGAGACATAATCACGATGCCCCTACCCTTGTCTGGTTTCATGATACGAATATATCTGTCACCTATCAATTTATTCACAGGCTTTCTCTCTTCTTGACATAAATTGTCATTAACTAGTTTAGAATTCCTGCATATTTTCCTCATTTCATTTTCGCACAACGTTTCAAACAATAAAACATCAGCATTGTTAGGAGGTATAAACAAATTTTTTCTATGTAAACCATCATTTGCTCTATTGCTGCTATTTATACCAGTAAAAAATAATTTCAGGTTTAACTGTTTTGTAAATAGCTTCAGGTTAATAAGAACATCTGCCACATCAAGCTGAAAATTAGGTACAAAGGTAATATCTTTGCTAAACAACTTCTGATGATACTCATTCAAAATCAATGCACTATAATTATAAATTGTGAAATTGTCTTTACTAAATAATTCACAATTACCAATAGTATTGACTGTTATGTCATTGTTACTTTCTAAAAAAGCAAGGTAATTATTACCTGATGAAATTTCACTATAATTGAAAGCATTACAATTGTTGTCACTAAAAAAATCTTCACAATAGGCAAGTGAATCAGCTAAAATGTTATTACATTCAATAGGAACATTGTCATTGTTGTTAGCATTGTCAGTAATATTAGCTAAAGTCTCAAGAACCAGTGAAGCTAGTCCCCCCCCCGATGCCTGTTGTTGTAGATCGGATTGTTGTTGTAATATGTCCTGTTGAAATGTGGCCCCATATTTGACTCGTAATAATTGTATGATGGGCCTCCTTTCCCCCATTTTTTTAACCATTCCGATCTCCTTGGTTCTGGGCTCTGGGTTAAAAAATGCCCTTCATTATAAGTTCTGTTGCCATTGTCACTGTTATGCTCATTATTAGCAGCAGCACCACTGGCATCTGTTTGGTCAGTTGGTACACTAGAATCTCCCCCATTAGTATCTGAAACATTCACCAAGTATACTTGACCACTTTTATAATCGTTGGTATCCCTCACCAACTTTTTCCTCTTGGCCTTGATACTATTTTTAACAAATAATTCAACATCGGTGAGAGTCTAGTTGTACTTATTAAAATACTGAGGAAACAACAAATCATTAACTATATTCTGGTTCAAAATAGTGATCTCTTTCTCTAAAATAGCCAACTTACTTGTATTATTACGAACAACAATATCCAACATCTCCAATCCATTTCTACCAAATAAATCTGCCAGTTCACGGAATGCTGTGGAATCAGGTTATATCTCCATTGGCAATTTCCACACACGAAGAACCTTCAGTATTTGCTTCAATTCTATGGACTTATTCAAAAATGCGTTGTCTAATTGCAAGCTCCGATACTTCTTGCAAATCTTCTCAAACCCTTCCAACTGCTTTTTCAGCTTTGGCCTGTTCTCCACCGCTCCCTTCTCCACATTACGATCAAATGAACAGTCAGCTGGTAGACGCAACCAATCAGTGAAGTCCTGCCTCTCACAGGATACAGACTGACTCACCCATTCGGCGCTAGTCCATTCATCCAACAAAGGTGTATGCAACATGAATAGTTCAGCCTGTGAACTTGTGAAAGTGGCTGAAGTAGATGGTACAATATTAACTACCAAGTCGTTACTAAGCAAGGAAGTTAATTCCTTGACTGAAGCAGTTAACTCAGTAAGTAATGCTTCCATCAGTCACAACTTTAAATATGCAGTAACTAGATGCTGGATCAGACAAAACCAAGAAAATAAGTCCTCCCAGCGGGAAAGAAACATAGAACTCAAAAAAACAAAAAAAGACCCAAGCAGCACAGGATACTCCAATTTATTGTCACAATACAGGATAACCAGAATCCCACACACTAAGCGCTTTCACCATGTAGCAATGGCTTCTTCAGAGTAGAGTGGGAAGTTCAATCCATACATTTAAAAAGCTTGACACCACAATATATATGTTTACATGTATAAATAAGTACTTATTTATACATGTAAACATATATTTTTACATTTTTATATAGTAAATTGTCAGGACTTTGACATAAAATGTATATATATATATATATATATATATATATATATATATATATATATATATATATATATATATTATATTATATTATATCATATTATATATGTATTTTTTACAGTATTTTTATGAATTTAGGAACAGGTTTTGCATTGAAGTCAGCTCGTAGTATTTACTAATTGTTTTTATGTTATGGTTGGCTGAGCGTATGTGATGTCAACCTTTTTAAATGTATGGATTGAACTTCCCACCCTACTCTGAAGAAGCCATTGCTACATGGTGAAAGCGCTTAGTGCATGGGATTCTGGTTATCTTGTGGCGTGACAATAAATTGGAGTATCCTGTGCTGTTTGGGTCTTTTTTGTTTGTTTGAGTTCTATGTTTCTTTCCCGGTGGGAGGACTTATTTTCTTCAACACTCATGCCTGATTGCCGCAGATCTTCTTTCATACAATCCATCCACCTTTTTGCTGGACGTCCTTGTTTCCTCTTATCTTCTTCCTGTCTGTCCCAAATCTTCCTCACCAGATTGTCTTCTGCTTTTCTACAAATGTGCCCAAACCACCGTAATCTGTTTTCTTTGATATTTTCTGCAATTGGAGCTGATTTGGCTTTTGCTCTTATGTCCTCATTTCTTTGTCTGTCCCACAGTATGCATCCTACCACCTTTCTCAGGCACTTAATTTCCATCACCTCTAGCTTCTTCAACTGTTCTGCCTTTACTGTCCAGGTTTCTGTACCATACAGTAGCACTGGTCGCACCACTGTCTTGTACACCTTGCTTTTCAGCTTCTTTGGCATTCTTCTGTCATAGACTGCACCTGATACTCTATGCCAGTTGGCTGCAGCCCATCTGATTCTAGCTTTTTCCTCTTCATTCAGACTACCCTTCTCCTCAACCACCCCTCCCAGATACTTGAAGCTGTTTACCTGTTCCACTATCTTCCCTTCTATCTCTATTCTCAGCTTCTTCTGATTTCCCCAATTTGCTGCCATTACCACCGTCTTATTTGTGCTTAGTTTCATCCCATGTACCTTCAGATTTGCATTCTATTCTCCTATCCTTTGCTGAAGTTCTAGCTCAGACTCTGCCTGTACTGCTACATCGTCCGCATACAGCAGCTTTGTTGATCTGTCCTCTCCAACCTGTTTGCTAATGTAGTCCATCACCAGTATGAACAGCAGTGGGCTCAGAGCTGAACCCTGGTGTTCATCCACTCCCACTGGGAACCCCCCCCCCCCCGTGAGGCCGAACACTGTTCGTACCTGAGTCACTGGGTCCTTGTACATAGCCTGCACTAATTCTACCAATGTTTCCGGGACTTCAAACCACCGCAGTACTGCCAAGATTAGCTTTCTTGGGACCTTGTCATATGCTTTCTCCAAGTCTAGGAATGCCCAGTTGGACTTTGTCCTCATTTCTAGCTTCTTTTCAAGTATCTGTCTCAGTGCAAACATTGGGTCAATTGTGTTGGATACTGATCTGAATTCGAACTGTTCATCTCCCATCTTACATGCTACTACTCTGTGTATCCGTTTATCAGTCACTCTCTCCAGAACTTTGTGGATGTCCCCTTTGTTCTTGTACACTGGCACAAGTATGTTTATTCTCCAGTGATCTGGTATAAGCCTTTCTCTCCACACTGCTATTAGTACCCTCAGGAGCCATTTATCCCCTATCTCACCCAGCATTTTTATCATATCTGCTGTCACTTCATCTGAGCCTGTTGCTTTCCCTAACTTCATCTTCCTTAGTGCTGTTCTTACTTCTTCTAAGGTGGGCTCCTCTTCTTCAATAATTGTAGGCTGTTTCTAGGGTGGGATTTTCTTCATTCAGAAGCAGCTGGAAATACTCCTTCCATCTGCCTTTGATGCCTTGTGGGCTGGTAAGCAGGTTGTTGCTGGCATCCCTTATGAAGGGTGTCTGATTTTTTTTATCTTTCTGTTTTTGCCTTGCAACCTGATATAGTTTCTTTGTGCCCCTTACTGAGTCACTTTCTAGATGTTGGTAGAGTTCCTTCAATGCCCTATTAAACTTCTTTCTTACCTTCTTTGTTAGCCAACCAGTAATCCTTCCTAGCCTAGTCAGTCTTTTCTATCTCCCATTTCTTCCTGCACTCCTTCTTTCTTTTGATGACTTCCTGAACTTCTGCATTCTACCACCACCTTTCCTTATGTACCTTATTTCCATACCTGGCTTGGCCACATATCTTTTCTGTAGTCCTAACACATGCTGTTTAGGCACTGCCACTCCTCTTCAACTCCACCTATTTCCTCCTCTTCTTGGGCTACTAGAGCCCTGAGTAATTCCTTGAACTGCTGTACTTTCTCTCCAGTCACCTTCCAGGTCTTCAGCCTGGTCTCTGTTGACCTTAGAGCCTTCTCTGACCACTGCTTGCAGCTGATTGTGGCAACTAATGGTTTATGCTGTGGGCTGACTGTTTCACTGGGATGACTTTGCAATCATGGATTCTAGCCCAGTCCTTTTTTCCTTACTAGGAGGAAGTCTACCTGAGCTGCATGTGGGCTACTCTTGTATGTGATCTTGTAACTGTCTCTCTTTCTGAACCATGTGTTGGCTACTATCAAGCCATTTCCCAGAGAGAAGTCTAGAATGGCTTCTCCTACTTTATTTCTGTTACCCCACCCATGTGGACCAAGGCAGTCCTCATATCCTGTTCTGTCTGTCCTGATATGTGCATTTAAGTCACCCATTATCAACACCAATTCATGTTGTCCTGCTTTATCTAGTAGGTCCTGCAACTGCTGTCTGAATGCATTCTTTTTCTCACTTTCACAACCCTGCTGTGGAGCATATGCTGGGATTATAAATACTGCCCTAACATTACACTGGAGTCGGATTGCCATGAGTCTGTCATTAATTCGGATGATATCCCTCACTGCCTTCTGAAACCTCCCTCTCATCATAATTCCTACACCATTTCTAGCCTGCCCCCCACCTGAGTAGCAGAGTCTGCATCCCAAGCTAAGTGGCTTTGCTACACTGCCCTTCCATCTCATCTCTTGGATACATAGGATGTCCATATCATCATGTCATTCATGTCATCCACTTTCAAGAGCAATTCCATTCATGTTTGGCAGGTTGGTTGGTTTTACGTCCAGCTTTTGCTCAACACAAATATCCATGGCCCAGGGCTGCTGGGCTTTATGGCAGGAACACACTGGCCAATAGGGGCACATATACCCCTCCCACCATTAGCAAGGGTCTCTGGCAGGCATGGGTAAGAGTAAGCCAGGTCCTCAACCCACTTATCACTGGGAATTACCCATGCCCGTCGAGTGGCTAGCACTACCACAATACACAGTATGTGATCCGTGTTCTCCTATATTGAGGATACTGCGCACCACAGTAGATGCCCAAAGCGGTTGGTCTGTACAACCTTTCCACCTATAGGGCACCATGTAGAGTTTGTGCTGCTGCCCACAGCTCCATTCATTGGTGAGTTTGAGATGGAAACACTCAGCATGTCAGACATGGGAGAAATCCCACGGAGACCCAGGGAGAACATGCAAACTCCAAACAGGCATTGGTCGGAGGTCAGGATCGAACCTTGTACCTTGTGCATGGGAGGAGAAGACCTTAACCACTAAGCCATCTGATATATATATATATATATATATATATATATATATATATATATATATATATATATATATATATATATATAGATTAGCTATAGATAGATATAGATATAGATATATAGATAGATATATATACCCTTTGCAGTAAGATTGAAGATAACAGCTATATGAATAAAAATCAAACTGCTATGCATTTACCCATTATCTAATTAGTTGTGCAGCAATAATTAAAGAAATAAAGACTATAGAAAAATGACACCCAAAACATGAGTTAAATAAATTATTTGAAAATCAAAACTGTCTTTGACCTTTCTCATATTATAAAACTGATGTCCTGTGCATCCCTTAAATTTCAGTCCTTCCACCTTGAAATAACAAACTGTAATGAAATACAACCAAGCTTTCACTTCATAAAGTAATGATATAGAGCCATATACTCTCATAAAATTAATAAAAATTAGTTTGCAGACCTTTTGAAACAAACCAATTTTTGTCAGCCTCACAGGACAATGTGTCTGAAAATACAACTGATTTTTTTCCTTTCCTAATTGTATGCCTCTTTGGGTACCCTCATACAAAGCAAACAACAATTTCCCTTAACAAAATGAGCAAAGAGGACATCCAAGATGGCGGCAGACTGATCAGAAGCTTAATTTCAGCTCTCCGGTGTGAAAAAAAAGAAACTGAGAGATAAGGGCTAGTAATCCTACCAGTTTTAGTAAAATTCAATTACTGGCTAGATAGAAAGTACACTGCAGGATTCCAGCAAAGAAAAAAACATAGAGAGTCTGAAAGAAAATCAGCTAGACAAAGTGGAGGAAAACACTTACTGGGAAGAATCCTGTAGCTGGTTCAGCCAAAAGCACTTCTAGCGCCAGCTCTGGTACAAGAAACAGTTTTCAGTAATTTAGAGAAAAAAATACATTTAATGAGCTGATTAAAATAAATGAAACATTTAAGGAGTATATCAACTCAAATAACAAAAGGCTAGAAAAAATAGAAGCCATTTTAAACAGCTATTCAGATGAACTGATAAAACTGCAAAAATCAGAAGTCAACATAAAGAAAAGGTTGCCTGAGTATGATACTGCTCAAGAATCGCTGCTTCAACAAATGGTAGAGTTAGAAGACATTGCATGCAGAGAAAACCAGAGATTTTCATAATTTATGAAAACACAAATAAGCAACTGGACTGGTATTCCACATCAGGATTTGTTAACTGAAAGGGTGCATCATGTGTATGCTCCAAACTTGACCATAGGAAAGCAGCCAGAGCCTGTATTAGTAAAGATGAAAGCATACCATTAGAAAGAGTTGATCCTGACAAAACTGCTATAAAAGAGCAAAATATTAAAAACTGGAGACAATAGAGTGCATGTAGAAAATGATTATTCACTGTAAACCAGGCAGAAGAGAAGCAAATGTATCCCAGCAATCAGGGAATATCATGAGGCAGATGTGAGATTCAAGCTGATGTGCCCATCTGTCTCAGAGTATTTTTTCCTGGAGGATCCAAGTCATTTTGATGCAAAATAGGCTAAGGAGGAAATACAAAGGTTTGTCCAGCAAAAACTGAGCCATCAATCAGAAGGAGACTCTGTTTCTCATTCTTCTGATAATAAAGCCCATAAAGCATACCTCTCAACCTCTTAGAGCAAGAAATCTGGGCAAAGCCATAAATAATGAGTGGACAATCCAAAAAAATAGGGACAATCCCTGAGATTCACTAAAGCAATTTTACTATGCCAGAATAGTGTAGCAGCTTCTGCACGGAATATGGCCGCTGAGCGATTCAGTAAACAAGGCTGGGAGTGTGCATGAGCCTGACAGCACTATTCTGGCATGGACAGCACTGAATAATGCTAATTACCTCATTTGCTGGTGAAAACCATGCAAATGAGGTGAATTGGAGATTCAGTAAGCAGGCAGGCATCCATGTCAGAGCAGTGCCCGTTGCAGAAATGTATTTGATTATAACCGTGTACATTTCTGCAAAAATCAAAACTGGGGCATGACAGCTCAATGAAAAGCATGTATTATGACTACTGGGCATACCAATGGCCAAAAATATGGCCATTGGCATGGAAAACAGTTGCAAAATTATAAAAATCAAAGTTTTTTTTGCCAATTTCAGCCGTTTAAGCATAGTGCAGCGGCCCGCAAATGAGATATTGCAGAAAATAAAAAAAAAATGTGAAAAGACAATTTTAACTGAAATCTGCATTTTGCCATTATAGAGGGTAGCATGCAGAACCAAAACAATAACAGGTAACACACTGGTTGCTAAGGAGAAAGGCTCTGGTGTAGTGGTGTAACAAGGGACTAAGGCAGTGGGGTGTGCAAATGAACTAAATTTATTGAATAGCAAAATGGGAGACTGTCTCCACCTGCACTTAACCATGCAGGAGCTATAATGCTGCAGTGTAAGCAGGAGAAGCAGCTGACATGAAAAGGGTGTGTGTCATGCTTGGTTTAAGCACATTCAAGCTCTGCTGCCTCTATTTGCACTTAGCTTAGCACAGCTAAGCAAGGGGGTGTGTCTGAGCTAGTTCATGATGTGCTGAGCATGTTTGTGTCCTTCGGAGGGTCCTTTCTGCTAAAAACCATTTACTATAGCTGCAAGAGTTTGTGTGGCATGCTGCTCAGCTTAAACACAAGGGAAACAAGAAAAAAAAAAAACAACAGGAACAAGCAGAAGTGTTTACATTTGAGCAGCGGGTGTGCACAGTGCACCGTGGGGCTTAAAAGGGGCGTAAATGGAAATTGAAAAAAGGGGAGATAGCAGAATAAAGACACTCAAGTAGAAATAATATAGCTGGCAGGTGGAATGTATCATAGTCAGCCAATCACACAGGCAGCATCTGCAGCAGAATAGTATAAACTATGCAAACAACTTTGAGTCTGGTTTTTCCCACAAACTCTGCACCATTGGTGTACACACTAGGGGGAATTTTAACTGACAAAATGTTAGGGGCTGCTGTCACTTTGATACAACATTATGTGCTAGAGGCTGAGGGCAGTGAAGAGGATAATGCTGACAACCGCCTCAGACTGAGGTGGAGGAGAAGAGTGTTCAGACCCAGGGTAACCTACCAGGGACTACATGATCTGGAGATACTAGTGCGCTACAGGGTGGACAGGGATATACTTCAGCAACTCATCAAGCTATGCCAGCCTCAACTCAGGCCCAGAGCCAACAGAGGGGAACCCATCCCAGTGGATACCAAGGTATGTGTAGCCTTAAGAATACTAGTTACAGGTACTTTCCAAAGACCTACCTGGGACATAATGGGGGTCTCACAGGCATCTGTATCCTGGGTACTCCACCAGTTCCAGGATGCCATGCTACCACATGCCAGTGAGCACATTTACTTCCCCAGCAACCCTGAGTAGAGGACCAGCAATATGCATCTCTTCCACCATGTAGCAGACTACCTAGAGGTACTGGGTGCCATAGACTGCACTCACATCCACATCAAATCACCATCCTGTGAACAGGGTAGGGTCTACATAAACTGCAAGGGCATTCACTCCATCAACTTCCAGGTTGTGTGCAATGCCCAAGGCATTATCATTAATGTGCATGCTGGCAGCCCTAGAAGCTATCATGACTCCCACATCTGGCATTCCTCACAGCTGTACCAGGGATTTGCCAGGGGGGAACATCTTGTATGGCCATCTGATGGGAGATGCTGGCTATGCATTGGAGCCATGGATGATGACACCCAATAGAAAAGCACACACACACACACACACACACACACACACACACACACACACACACACACACACACACACTCAAGAATGCCATAAAGAGGCACACGCATAAACCAGGATCATTCTAGAGCATGTGTTTGGAATGCTCAAGTCACAGTTCCGCTGCCTTGACATATCTGGTGAGCCCTGCAGTATTTTCCAGCCGCATGTGCACACATATTCATAGTATGTGCCATCCTACACATTATTATCCTGTGGAAAAAGCTGCAGCAGGAACAGCACAGGGAAGGGTCACACAGCGCCCACCATTGCCAAGGTCCCCACAGGCACAGAGGGACTCAGAGGAGGAATCCCCTGAGTCAGCTCCTGTAGGCAGATGAAGGCATGCCCAGTATGCCCTAGCCTTGGCAAAAAGGCAACACATAGCACACACACTGACACTATAGGGACGCAGGGACTGACACCTCTCTCTGACTTGCACACAGAGTAAAATGGATGGAACACACATCACACTACCTGTACCTTACCATGTATAGGCAGTGCACTGCATACAGCTGACATAGACAGTTCTCAGGCACCATCCTCACAACTGCCGCAAGCACAAGGTAAGTCAGTCTTCTTATCAATAAATGAATGTGGTAGTATGTTCTGGTAGCATATTTATGGTAGTGCTGCATGCATGCAAGGGAATGGGGTGGCCTGCTGGGATAGCAGCAGACAACTGACAGCTATGTGGGACACCAGGAAATGTTTGCCAAATACTGGCTTCTCCACACTGTGCAGTAGTACCCAAGGTGACAAATCCCACTGCAGTATATGTGGGGGGGGGGGCAACTAACTGGGGGGTCATAGTTCACAGGCATGGATGTCAGTGTGGGGGGTCCCATACTCACCCCTCAGCCTCACCCAGCACGTCAGCCATAGAAAACCATAAAGAAATGTCTGGCAAAAGCCCACAAATGGCGACAATGATGAAATACCCCCCTACAGACTTACACAGTGATAGTACAGCAGATCTTGCAATTGCAGTAAGGCTCTGAAGGGTAAGAAGTCTGAAACTGAAATGTAAGCCATTACAATCTGACCTGTGGTCTTTAGTGATATGCCTCTAGTCTCCAAGACAGAGCACAATACTATGCTAAATGGAACAAAATGTAAAGCAAATATCAGCACAGTCTGTGCAAATGTGTACAGTTGACAGGTGTGCCCCTCCACACCCATATTTCCATAGAAATGCAGTAACATGTATGTTTGTAGGGAAATAGTAGCAGTCAATGAGCTATGTATATGTGTGGTAAATACTATCAGGATGTGGCCAGCACTTACTCCCGGCTGTTGTGTTGTAGTGGCCTAGGTACAGTACTGTGGTTGACAGGGCCATGTTCCAAGAACTGCAGTGGCAACTATTCTGCATGTCAGCTATACCTATCGTACGAGTTGTACACACTGTCTAGATGTCAATATCCATTTTTGCAGGAAAGTTGGACAGGTCATGGACAGGAAGCCACACATATGGACAGTACAAAGCTTGGAGTAACCTACACAGTGTCTACCATACCTATCAACTGTACAGACCTATTGCAGAATGTCCAGAGGATTGCGTCATATTTGTGGTCTGTATATCATGAACTAGTGGTTGTCTGGCAATTCATTGGTAAATCACGTAAGACTAATGTCAGAAAATAATGACAGATTGTAGTGTCAGACTTCATACCCTATAGAAAAACACATGCTAATGCAAAACCTGTTATTGTATCACCTTTCTAGGTTTGTAAGTCCCAATACTTAAAACTGGTCCCTATATTTTGGCCTTTGCCCCCCAATTACTTATGGCTTTGTCCAGATGTCTGTCTCTCAAAAGTTGAGAAGTATGATGCCTAGTAGGACAGCAGGTACCTGAAGGTCAGTGTACTGCCAGTTTATACAAGGCTGACACCTTTCTGTGTCAGCACTTACAAGTCACTGGCCAACAGCCATACCCCTGGAATGCCACAGGTAGTCACAGAAGGAGCACAAGTATGCCTTGTATAGCTGGTCTGCTTGTCCTAACATTGCATTTGCCTTTCAACTATTTGCAAAACAAGAAAGGGTCATGTCAAAACAGCAATGACAGACAGTGGGGAAGCAGACATCATACCCATAAGAGTAAACAAGCAATTAATCTATTAATCTGTGTTCAATTTACAGTTCGACCTTTACTGTATATCTACTGATATTTAAAGTTATTCAATTTGTAATAGTATCTAACAACTAATACAAGTAAACTGTTTAAATATATAATCAAGAACCATAATGCTACACTTGTTTACCATATGCTCTAAATGAAGGTGTCATCCACTGGGTATTGGAAAAAGTAATATTCTACTACGAAATATGACTGCTTTAAAAAATTTCTTTAAAATATCTCAATTATCAATATTAAGAGGATTTAGTTACTTCCTTCTACTGAGCTAGTGCATGTGAATGCTTACATTCTGCTTTAATTATTTAAGGTCAACATAGAGCAGGAAGTTTTAGTGTATGTAGTCAGATGGATCTTGGAATGATTGAAACTTATTGTACAATAGTTAGATTTGTAAATAGTTTTCCTTTATCTCTTTCAGATAATAGTAGGATGTGGATAAGTATGGGGGAGGTCTGAAAGAGGGGGGGGGGGTTGTCACTGTCTCTTACTATCACTATATATTTGACCTGTCTAAAAATGCTTTTAACCACTGCTACCTTGGTTATATTTTCCTATATAATTCAATCATACCTTCTTGTTTCACTCTATCTAATTTTAGTAAAAACTGTTGGATCACCAAAGCTACTCCCTAATGATATCGTTGGAATCATGGAATGTCAAGGGTTTACAAAATAATAATAAAAAGAACCTAGTGTTACATCTAATATACAAATCTACCTTCGAGATAACTCTTATTCAAGAAACCCACATGACAAAAGAACAATGGGAAAAGGATGCCAAAAAGAAATGGGTTAAACAAATAATAGCTGCTGGGAACTGCACGGATTCTAAAGGAGTAGCCATAATTGTTAAAAACTCTTTTAAAGGCTCATTAATA
Source organism: Protopterus annectens (assembly GCF_019279795.1). NCBI lineage: Eukaryota > Metazoa > Chordata > Ceratodontiformes > Protopteridae > Protopterus > Protopterus annectens. Next base: position 1,374,794,533 of record NC_056731.1, read on the forward strand.
GCAAGTGGGTAGGATCCTAATGGAAGACGGTGTTACCTAACATGCTCTATTCCCTTCTGCAATAAAGAAATCCTTATATTAAATGTTTATGGGCCCTGCTTATACCAATCCTCTTAATTATATAAAATTTACTTACTCCTTGAAAATTTTCATAACCATCTACTGATCCTGGGTGGGGACTGGAACATGACTATCAGACCTGAGCTTGACAGGAGATACAAAGCTAACAAACAACCTGCAGGCCTTACCAACCTCCTAGGCGATATAACAGATGACTTTAATCTGAATGATCCGTTTGAATCTTTCAGAAAGGACCCTTCAGTTAGTAAATATACATTTTTCTCAGCATATCATAAATCCTGGTCTAGGATAGACTTTTTTCTAATCTCAACATTTTTCTCAACTTATAAAATAACTTACAGTAGTGACCCTAGAACCCTTTCTGATCATGCCAAAATTAATATTAACATAAATAATTCTAGACCAAACTCTGATGAACAAATCCCATCAAACTGGTCCTTTATCTCAAATCTCTTAAATAATAAGTATCTCTGTCAAGAAATCCAGGAATTCTTATCCCATACAACAAATTCCTTTAACAATTCAGATATTCCCCATGACACCCATTGACCTGCAGCTAAAGCTATGCTCAGAGGTATCCTTATTCAAAAAGCATCTCTAATCAAAAGCAAGTTAAATCACACATATCAACATTAGAAGCCGAACTAAAAAGACTAGAGTCAGAACTGCAAACTAAATTCTCTAAAGATGTTGGAAAACAGATGATCTCCCTGCAAAAACAAGTATATGAAGTACACCTAAAACAATACTCTCTCAAGGAACTTAGACTCCTTCATAGATATGCTGAATGGGCCCAAACCCCCTCAAGGTTTCTGGCCAGGATAATAAATATCAACCCCCCACCTACTAGAATAAAACAAATTAACCATAATGGCAAGTCCTTTTTTACAGACAAGGAAATCATTCATGTCTTTGAAGGGGTGTATAAAGAAGTTTATGGACCTCAATTACTCAATGGGTAGGTCTTCACTGACCTTTTCTTGGATGACTTACAATTTCCAACAATAAATGACATCCATAGGCAATCTCTCAAGGCTCCTATATCCATTGACAAAATCCTTCTAGTCATAAACAAACTGAAACCAGGAAAATCCCCAGATCCGGATGGTTATCTTGTGGAATTTTATAAATCCTTCAAGCAACTCTTAGCTCCCCTTTTACTCAAAGTCTACAATTATATAATCCAATTTGGCATCTCCAATTTATACATAAATAATTCCAAGACTATTTTTATACAAAAATCTTCTTCTTCTTCTTCTTCTCCTTTTGGCTTTTCCCAATTAGGGGTCGCTACAGCGGATCACCTGTCCAATCAAGATTGGCAGTGAAGTTTTACAGTGACGAGTTGCCAGCCCGGTGCCCAACCTTCCTCAGAAGGCACACACATGCACACACTCACACCTAGGGCCAATTTAGAGTGTCCAATCCACCTACAGCATCTCTTTGGGATGTGGGAGGAAACTGGAGCACCCGGAGGAAACCCACGCAACCACAGGGAGGACATACAGACTCCACACAGAAAGCACCCTGGCCGAGGATCGAACCAGGGAACCTCTTTTGGTGCTAACTGCTGCACAACCTTAGCCACCCATTTTTATACAAAAATCTAATGATACTAATTGTAGCCCAAACGACTACCGTCCAATTGCTTTAATCAATCTATACATAAAAATTCTATCATCAGTTCTTGCATATAGATTAAAAAATGTACTACCACACATCATATCTCATGACCAATTAGGATTCTTGAATAATAGATGTTTGTGGGACAACACTCTGACTATAAAAACCATAACCAATATGACATTCAATGACTAATCACCCAAGTATGCACTCTCAGTAGATGCTCAAAAAGCATTCGATAGGGTAAACTTACACTTTCTTTTCAAGATTATGAAGCGCTTTGCCTTCCCTGATGAATATATCTATATGGTCACAACTCTCTATAACAAGGCATCCACCACACTAAATATAAACAAAAAGAATTCAAACCCAATTCAAATAATAAATGGTACAAGGCAGGGGTGCCCACTCTCACCTTACTTATTTAACTGCTATCTTGAAGTTTTTTTGTTGAAAATAAGTCAAAAAACATTCCATCACTCCGTTTACATCTCCAAAGTTCCAGTGAAATAAACCGCCTTTGCAGATGGTTTAATTATCTACTTTGAATTTCCCTCAACTGACCTAGAAATGATCTTAAGCTCCATCGACAAGTTTTCACGAATCTCAAATTAAGCCATCAACCCAAATAAATCAATAATTTATTCACTAAACCCCCTTGGACACAAAGAATTCTTCTTACCAGAAACAAAGATCAAAGTTAATTAGTCACTCTGATATTTGGGCATAACCTTTACCCATCCCCAACAGGAACTAATTCAAAAAATCTCTATAAAACATGGTCTAAAATCATGGATGATCTCTCAAGATGGAAAAACTTGAATCTCCCCCTCCTTTCTAAGACATCTATTATAAAAATGAATATCTTTATCAAAATTCTTTTCCATTTCTATGCCCTCAACCAGAACATTCCAAACAGCTTTTTCTTGAAAATGGAAACTACACTAGGGAAATGTATATGGTAACCCAAGAACACTAAGATCAGCTATTATAAACTAACCCTTCCCAAAGAAAAGGGAGGCATATGCCTCCCTGATTTTCTAACATACTATTATATAATAAATGCTAGTCGTATTATACACATAACTAACTACGATCCTTTAAATAAAGTTTGGAATCCCCTATGGTTAAAAATCTACCATTCACACCTAATGGCATCCTTGCTCAATCCTAAAGCAACCATTTTCCCTTAATACCAAAACTCTCAAGGACTTTAAGATTCACCCTATATTAATAAAAAAATATCATAGGGTTTCAAAAGCTTATAACATCTCTAGACTTAACAAATTCCTTAATGATGGCCCAACCAATTCATTTAAATCCTAACTTTAAATTAAACAACAACATGTTAAATCTAGATAAATTTCCTCTCATCAAGAATTGTATAGTCTGGGACTTTTATAAAATCAACGATCTCCCATTTGAATCTATTATAGCATCCTTGGCTGTCAACAAAAAATATTACATAATTGTCAAACAAATAATATACATAATAATCCTGCTTACAGATAAGATCAAAGTGATGCCATTAGATTTCCAACTCTATCAGCAATTAATAACTCAGCTTCTGTTAAGGTCTAAAATGCTTTCAAATGCTTACAGATTAATAACAAAAATAAAATACCATGACAAAATGCTATATTCCAAGTACTGGAAGAGCCAAAACAAGGAAATAACTCTGGACCAAAAGCTTGAGGAGATTGACATAACACTAAAACTAACTCCCTTCAAAAAAATAATCTATACTCAGTTTATGATAAACAACAATGCTTATCATACGCCTTTATTTCTGAGTAAAATTAATTCAAACATCTCACCTCGCTGCCCTACTTGTCCCAATTCAGTAGCTGATGCTTTACATATCTTTTGGTCCTGTAATTACGTCTACAAACTCTGGTGCTCTTTGAGAGAACAACTCGAGAAAATGAGATACACGAAGCCCATTCTTTCATGGGAAATGGCAATTTTGAACATATTTCCTAGTTCCTACAACTCTGAGTCTAAACATATTATTGTAACACTTTGTACATTATTCAAAACCTATATTACACTCAACTGGCTAGATAGATCTAAAACATCCTGGAAAGAGTTTAAATCTAAGGCTACCAAATATGTTATGGCATGCAAACTATGTACAATAAGCAAAAAGAAAATAAAGTACTTCCAGAAATACTAGAGTAACCTTATAGAAGCTCTTAACTAGACCCTCATTTATCTTAAAATTTTTCTCTTTCTCTTCCTTTGCTTTTTACCTCTCTCTTTTCCTCACTTAAATAGTCTCCCTCTTAAAATGCTTTACCTTTTGTTTTTAATATTACTAGATGAGGATGTTAACTTCCAACCAATCTATAAAGGGAAATAATATATACTTATTACCATACCCTCTACTCTTACTGGTAGTAGTAGTAATATTCAATTTCTCTATGTTGATTATCTTTTATCAGTGACAACTAAGTGTGTATATATATATATATATATATATATATATATATATATATATATATATATATATATAGTTAATTAGAATAGGTTTTAGATATACAGGTACATATTATCTTATGAGATAATTCAGTTTGTGCAACTGCAAATACCACCTTTTATGATCTTATGTCTAATTGTAAGTATTGTTAATTGTAAATGTTAATCATATATCCTGAAGTTTATTATTGAATGTACTTGACAATAAACAAATATTGTAAGTGAATTTAAAGTTCTTTCTTTCATTGTTTGTTCTTCTTTTATCTGTATCTGTATTGTATACTGAAAATTGTAATAAAAATTATATTACAAAAAAAAAGGAACCTTGACGATTGGATGGGAGATAGGAAATTCACCCTGGGGATCACGTCAATCGCCCTGCTAGACAGGGGTCCAGGAAAGTAAATATTGTGGGAAGAAATATCCAGGGAATTGTTATGGCTAGGCTTGTATAGGCCCTAGGGCTGAGAGCCTAGTACCAACCTATGAACCTATGAACTCAGCCCTATATGTTCTGTGGTGCATGCAATAACTATGTAACAGTTAAGTACAAATAACTAGATAGGCAAGGGTTCTATTGTCAGGTCTGGCAAATGTGTGTGTGTGTGTGTGTGTGTGTGTGTGTGTGTGTGTGTGTGTGTGTGTGTGTGTGTGTGTGTGTGTATGTACAAGTATTTGTAAGTGTGTATGCATGCAGGATGAAATATTTGGAGGACTTTACCACCCACAACACTTCCCAATGCCCTACTTTAGCAGTCCTGCTGATGTCATTTACCTTAGATGTACCTTTGGACACTCATTATCTCTATAAGTGCTGTAGTGCATGCAATAACTGTGTAACAGTGTAGTACAAATAACTAGATAGGTAGGGATTGTGTTTCCAGTTCCAGCAAATGTCTGTGTGTTTGTAAGTGTGTATGTTTGTAGGATGAAATATTTTGAGGACTTTCCCATCCACAATATTTCCCAGTGCCCTACTTTTGCAGGCCTGCTGATGTCATTCACCTTAGAAGTACCTTTGGACAATTGTTAGCCCTATAAGCTCTGCAGCATGCGGGATAACTGTGTAACACTGCAGCACAAATAACTAGATAAGCAGGGGGGTTTATTCCCAGTTCCAGCAAATGTGGGTGTATAAGTGTAAGTTTGTAGAATGGAGTATTATGCAGACTTTCCCACCCACAGCACTTCCTAGTGCCCTACTTTAGCAGTCCTGCTGATGTCATTCACCTTAGAAGTACCTTTAGTCACTTGTCAGCCCTATAAGCTCTGTAGTATGTGCAATAACTGTGTAACACTATAGTACAACTAACTAGATAGGTAGGTGTTCTAATCCCAGTCCTGGCACATGTAAGTGTCTGTGTGTGTGTGTGTGTGTGTGTGTGTGTGTGTGTGTGTGTGTGTGTGTGTGTGTGTAAATTTCTCTGTAAGTGAAACATTTTTAAGCTATTCCCAATCACTACACTTCTTAGTGTACTACTTTAGCAGTCTTGATGATGTCATTGCCCTTAGAAGTACCTTTGGTCAGCCTTCAGCCCTATAAGCTCCATGGCACATGTAATAACTATATAGTACAGATAACTAGATAGACAGGGGTTCTACTCTCAGTTCTGGCAAATGTGTGTGTGTGTGTGTGTGTGTGTGTGTGTGTGTGTGTGTGTGTGTGTGTGTGTGTGTGTGTGTGTGTGTGTGTGTGTGTGTGTGTGTGTGTGTGTGTGTGTGTGTGTGTGTGTGTAAAGGTGTTTGTAAGTTTGTATGGAAAAGTATATTGATGCCCTTCCCACCCAGTACATTTCCCATTGCTATACTTTACAAGGCCTCTTGATGTAATTCAACTTAGATGTACCTTGGGACACTGTTAAATCCTATAAACTCCATGGCATGTGTGATAATTGCATAACACTGTAGTACACATAACTAGATAGGGAGGGGTTCTAAACTCAATACTGGCAACTGTGATACTGTTTGTGTGTGAGAGTCATATCCTCCATGTGCGTGTGTTTGGGTGAGATTTATATCCTCTGGGTGTGTGGGTTATACCATTTTGAGGAGTGTACCACCCAGTACACATCCCATTGCCCTACTGTACAAAGCATGCTGTTGTCATTCACCTTAGATGTACCTGTATACACTTGGCAGCCCTCTAAGCTCTGTGGTGTGTGAAATAACTGTGTAATACTATAGTGCAAATAATTAGATAGGTAGGGGTTCTAATCTTAATACTGACAACTATAGTAGTGTGGGTGAGGCATATCCCCTGTGGCTGTTGTCTGTGTAGGTTATACCATTTTAAGGCCTGTTGACCCCCTACCCATGACATTACGTTAAAGAGCCTGTTAATAGCCTCTGCCTCACATGCACCATGTACCACTATACAGCCCATACCAGTCATCTGTACAGATGTACATGGAATATCCACATGTTTGTAACCTATATGTGGTCTGTGTCCCCTAACAATGAGCATTCCTATGATATCACTGGCAAATATGTCACAGTTACCGTAGTAACACACATGCCAGCAGCAGACATCGTACCTGACTGACACATCATGCTAATACTAAGTCTGTCACTCTATCACTTGTGCAGGTTTGTAGGAGCAGGAGAATAGATCAATTGCTATTTCTGGTGGGTTATTCCAGCATCTATGAAGGCATTCACAGGATTACTTGTAAGAGGTTGTGTGTTATGTCCCAGTCATGTAATCTATTTGGAGCATGTCATGTGTAAATAGAACTATAATACAGACAAGTGGATATGTAGGGTTACTAATATGTCTATTAGCAACTGTGTATGTGCTTCTGCATGCACAGCCCCTGTGGGTGTCTGTAATGTGTGCATGTGATGGCTACACCATTTTGTGTGCCTCTTCCACCCTGTAAACTCCCCCATTGCCATCCTAGTTTCAGCCCATACAGATGTCATTCACTGTACAAGCACAGTTACACAGTTTCTAACACCAAGCCACTGTGGTGCATGCAATGGTCATATCACTATGTATTGTACATAAATAGATGGGTGGGTCATCTACTCTGAGAAGTGTCACCTCCATGTGCATGTGTGTTTCAATGTATGTCCCCATGCAGCGGTGTGTGCGTGTGTGTGTATCTGTGTGTGTGTGTGTGTGTGTGTGTGTGTGTGTGTGTGTGTGTGTGTGTGTGTGTGTGTGTGTGTGTGTGTGTGTGTGTGTGTGTGTGTGTGTGTGTGTGTGTGTGTGATGGCTCTAACATGTTAAGAGCCTCTAAACCCACCATTGGCAATCCTAACAGCCCCTGCAATTGTCACCCACTTGCAAAGTAGTGGCAGACACTGCCATACTACATTACCTCTGTGCTATTTGTTTTATGTGTATAGCACTATCGTTCATAAGACTGTGCAGGTAGGGGCTATCCTCAGCCCTTTGTCAGCTGCCCCATTTAGAGGACTACGACTCTGTGTGCACTACCAAGATGAGAGGCCAGAAATGCATATGGGTTTGCAGGCACACATGCTGGTGATTGTCAGGTTAGACTAACACAGGCTGACCTGTGTCAGGAATACATACCCCAAACCTGTCATACACAGTACCAGGCATACCCTCATCGACTGCATGAAGGTTGAGTGGATGGGACAGAAATGGCAGGGGCACTGGTGATGATAGGCAAATCTGTTGCAGTTAAAGCAATGGCTAAGCTTGTGAGGGACCCAGTGTCAGTACCCAAGTAAGTTCCTCTGTATGTGTGAGTCTGCAGTCCTACAGAACACCCAAGTGACATGTCTAAAGGCTAGCTGGCTGTGCCAAGGGTATGTATGCATGGTCACACTGTCTGCCACAGTTGTCCCTCACACACTATTGCATGTAAACACACCTAGTAAACATGGACATATACAGCTGTAGCTTGGCTATGAAAAGTTCACTGTGTTTCCACTCTGCCATACTCATCATTACTACTGTTGGCAGACCCACAGCCTACAGATACACAGATACCTGGAACACAAACAGAATACAGTCTGTGACACTACAGTCAGTCAACAGTACTAATACCAATAACGCATCATGACTAACAAGGTACATACAATTCGATGTGTACCCATAACTATTGCCAGCAGACACCACCTTACACAGCATTACATTACTACACTGTACTATATTCACCCTGTGCAGCAGACTCATATGAGCATGTACCTGCATCGATGGTATGGATAACAGAGTTGTGGAACAAGTAGCATCATATGCACAGGGTGTGGTTTGGCATTGCCAGAGGCCTAGGTTGGGCCATATGGTTGACATCATGTGTGTGTGTGTGTGTGTGTGTGTGTGTGTGTGTGTGTGTGTGTGTGTGTGTGTGTGTGTGTCTGGAGGGGTGGTGTTCAAATGTACCATACAGAGGAGTTGTGCATGTCTGGTGGTGACTGGCCTGTGATAGAGATGTGTGGGTGTTTGTCTCCACACAATCAAGACATGTGGATGCCTGACACTGGGCTATGTTGTACAGCCATGGACCATACATGTCAGGATGTATGGGGCACCATCTCCCAGCAGGAATGTGGGAATTGATCCTGTCAGGAGTCTCACTGGCACCACCAGGCCCAAGGACGGATGCAGTACTACTCCCTGATGGTGACAGCTCTCTGATGGATTTGCATCCCTGATGGGACTGGCCAGGACCCTGTGCCTATGGCCTGCTCCAGTGTGGTGTGGACAGCACCTTCCATTTGGTAGTGCTGGTGTTACTGCTACTACAGGACTGTGAATGTGCATGGCCATGTGGGTTCCCAGCTGATCATGTTGCTGACCCACGTCTACCTGGCCGATGCCCTACTCCCACCACATGCTCAAGCAGAGACATTGCAAAGTTGAGCAGTGACAATGTCGCACCCCACCATCTATCCACAACATTGGCAAAATGACATATGGCATCATAAATGACATGGAGATTGTCAAACATGGCAGGAAGTGCTGCATTCATGACCCTGAGCATCTGTCTGGTGTTGAGGTCAGTACCCACCTGTGCCTCCATGATGGACCATAACATGCGTCCAGTGACACATGCTGTGGCACTTGTGACAGGGGCTTGATGGGCAGCAGTCCTCCTTTGAGCACCCCTGTCCATCTGCCTGTGTGTGACCTCACTTGCCCTTTGGCTATGGCTAGTGTCTACACTACCACTTGCCATAGTAACCACACTAGTCTGTTCCATGCCACCACCCTTCAACCGTCCATTATCTGTGGCTGCTGGTGAACTGGGTATGTGTGGGCATACTGACTGTGTGCAGAGACATTGTGGGTGAATGTGGGATGCCAACCAACGGCGGAGATTCAGGCCTTGACAATCCCACCTGTGCCTCACTATGACCACCATCATCTTGAGAGCCTGCTAAGACACTGACAGGTTGTGAGGGGGAGAGACACCAACCCCATGTTCACCTTCAAGGGCAAGACAACATATGCAGATAAATAGCCCGCAGTAGTATGTTTGCTGGTACACACACATACACACACACACACACACACACACACACACACACACACACACACACACACACACACACACACACACACACACACACTCCTGGTAAAGTCTAGCCAAGTTTTGCCACCTATGGGCCCTTCAGGCCAGACATTACCGTAGTTCTGACGGCAACAATCCATCTCCTTAACAGCTACTGTAAGGACCTCAACACAGAATGACAAATCCTACTGTGTGACAGGCTTATTACCAGAATGGTAAGTGTGACCATGACCAAGGCTATTGTAGTGAGCTATACAGTGTCACCAAGTGCATATGCAAGTACAGTAAGAGTTGACTTACTGCTATACAAATCAGACACAATGACAAGGTGTAATGATATGTGATAATAACTAATGAAGGAACAAGAGATTACTCTATCACTGCAGTACCTACACAGTTCAGACTCACAGGGATTAATTTCAGACAACATTGCAGGACAGTCTGCAATACATATAGAACACATGTAAAGTACTAGGTGCATAGCTTCATAAGATGATACCAGGCTATAGGCATGGATGCCCTCATAAGCCTAGCCCAGACTTCTGCACATGTCCCTTAAAGCCAGCACCTATTTCCCCTGTCCAGCTGGGACACACACGGGATTCCAGGGGTGTCTTTTCTGTTTCCCATGCAATCATCCATCTTCTTCTTCAAGGGATATACATGTACTCTGCTAGGCATGGGGAGGAAGTGTATTATACAGAGAGTGTATTGTGTGGGACACTACACTATCCCACCAAGTACTATACATGTCACAGACCAGGTGAGACCCTTGTGTGCATGTTGCATGAGTGGAGGTTGTTTTATGAAGATGCAGAAACGCCATCAAGGCTGGTTTGGAAATGGCCTTGTATGCCAGACACAGGTTGCTTATGATCAGTCTGTATGAAACTGAGTACAGGGACAGGGCTTTCAGCCTATCTGTATAGGATAGGTGTTGCAGACCCTGGAATTGCCTGGTCAGGAACATCTGTGGTCTCTGCAACTGCTGCATTTGCTTGGCAAGGTACATGCCAAAGGAGCCATTGTACTCAGTAATGCATATAAGGGTGAAGTACAGGGATGTTGGACTCCCTAGTTCCTGGATGACATACCCGTATTTGTGAGGTTGGTCATGTAGACAGCCTACCATACAATGGTGCCACCACAGCATGAAACTGTCAGGTTGCTACCAACCTTGGTGCACAAGTCACCTCACACCTGACTGCATGCTAAGTACATTGGTATTACTGTCATAATTAATGTGGATGACATCTATCACAACAGGGGTAATGATGCATCTCCTGGCATTTAGCCTGAGGCAATGCTTCTTGCACCAGTCATTAATTTAGGTAGGGGCCTCTTGGAGGGTGCTCATATCAGTAGGGAAATATAAAACAGTGGTCATCTTGCAGTCATCAGCAAACCTGGTCAGCCACAGACCACTGGTTTTGTCTTGTACCTAAGAAATGTATATCTCAAACAGTAGAAGCCTCAAGACTGATCCTTGAGGTACACCACTCTGTAAGAGTCTACTACTAGAGGTGGCTTCCACTACTTTGACTGAGTGGGTACTATCATTGAGCCAGTTAGCTACCCATCTGGTAACATACAGGTTGATGCTTAGTTGTCTAGGCTTATGTATCATAGCCACCTGGGGATTATTGTGAGAGATTTAGGCTAGGTGAAGGTAGACAGTGCTCACTATCTTCCCCTCATCCTTGTGTTTGCTGACCTCTTCAGAGATGTCGACCAGGTTTAACAGGCCTGATCTCCCTTTGATATTACCACACTGTGTGGGCTCAAGCATTTTGAGGTTGCTGATGTCCCTGTTTATATGATCCTTGATATTGCCTTCCATACCCCTGCAGATCAGGCTAGTTATGCTGATGTGCATATGACTGGCTGAGTCAGTGGATTGCTCCACCTTTGTGTATAGGGTTGACAGTGGCTGTCCTCTGTGCAGATGGGATGACACTAGCATTCAGGTTTTGGTTGACTACAGTGCATAATGGAGCTCAGAGCTCATGCCCGAGTTCATGTAGGATGCAGCCAGGGATCGTATCAGGCCTATGGAGACTTCTGTGTATTGCCTTTGAGAGGGCATTATGGACCTGCTTCCTGATGATGAGGGGAGGGGGGCAGGTGCTGTGCATGTTTATGTGTACCAGTGGGGGACAGGAGGATGATAATTACACTTAGCCTGCCTGCCTGCAGCAGGTTGGCTATATCTATGCCATATGTGTATGTCATGTTATTGGCCACCACTACAGAGCAGATTTGGGTGTTGCCTCTGGGATTGCAGACATATGTGTGGAAGGCCTAGTGATTGGCCTTGGTGGATGTGTCCAATTTGCACTCAAAGATAGCCTTAGGGTAATTCACTTGTGACCTTATTTGCCTGTTCAGACCAAGGTGGCATTGGTTTAAATTAGGCAACTGGTCCTTCTTGGCCTTGTCCAGCAATTATTTCTACCTATTATGGTATTTGTGAATTGTTGCTGTCCACCACAGAGGTTCACCCTACCTTGAGGGAGATGATGTTGTCCTGTCAAGTATTGTTGAGTCCATACAGCTATGTAGGTGCTCACATAGTATTATGGTGTGGGCTTGGACACTACTGCTAGTTCCAAATGAAGGGACAATGGCTATACAGCTACTTCTACCTGCTATGAAGAGATTTATAGTCATATTTGTAAAGTATATTTTGTTTGATAGAAAACCACAAACAAACAGGAACCAGGATCCAAAAAAAGTTCATTCTTCTTTAGCGTCTCAACCAGTCTTCAAGAAGTATACAATGCTAATGAAAAAACATTCCCCTTAAATACCCCACCTTAATCAAACAATTATAGCAGCAACCAATTAATTAAGTCAGATATTTCCAATTAATTTCACAGTTAAGGCCATGAGGAGACAAAGTATTATACTTTAAAATAAATAAAGATTCCTTAAAAAGTAATTTATTCTTTAACATTTCATCATCACTTAATTTAACAAAAACTTTATCTAAAATAGTAGCTTGCAACAACTTATAATCACTCTTATAATACTGCATAAAATGCATTGCAATAGAACTTTCCACTCTACATTTCTTTGTATCTCTGACATGTTCTTTTAGTCGATGTTTAAACATTCTTTTAGTCTCCCCAATGTATATTAAATTACATAGACAGCGTAAAGCATAAATAACACCAGAAGTAGTACATGAAAAGCTAGCTAACACAGTAAAATTCTTATTACCCAATTTATAAAATGTTTGAACAAGTAAATCACAAATTTTACACTTCCCACAAGGAAAAGTACCCTTAGGTAAGGGATTATTTTCTAAACATTCTGCGGGGGCAATAAAATATGATTTAATAAGTTTATCTGCTATACTGACACCTCTCTTATAAGAAAAGGCAGGAAACCTATTAAGTAACTTATTTAGCTTCCCATCTCTTAATAAAAATTTCCAATAATATCTAATTTGTTCTTGCATCTGTTCACTCAAGATGTTATATAACAATTATATAAAAGTTATTTTGAGACCAAGTCTCCTTTTTATAATGCATACATGTTTTATCTTTAATTTTTTTAGCATTTACAGGATAATGTGCACTAATTTTATCCAAAGCATCCTGTATAGTGAATAAAGAATACCCCCTATTCAAAAACATCTGAGTAGTCAATGTGATAGCTTTAAATAAATCAGTTGTATTGTTACAAACTCTACATAAACATAATAATTCCTCATAAAGCAGGGAATTAATTAAATGACTGGGATGGAAACTAGAACCATGCAAAAATTGCCCCCATCATGAAATTTTCTAAACACTGAAGTAGAAATTTGACCAGTGCTAGTACCCATCAAATGTACATCAAGAAAATCAACTATCTGTCCAGATTGCAAGCCATCAAAAGATAAATTAAATTCATTGCACTGTAGGTCATTAATAAAACTCGCAACTTCATCAATGCCATGTTGGCATACAAAAATAAGATCATCTATAAATCTATAATACTTCACAACATATTTTTTATAGAATGCATGATGATAGATATATCTCCTTTTAAAAAAGACCATAAAATATTTGCATAGGTAGGGGCAAAAGGTGCCCTTATAGCTGTGCCTTGTAGTTGATGAAAAATCTGATTAGTAAAAGAAAAATAATTATTATTCAAACTAAATTCTATCCATTCAATGATATAACTTGATAATGGGCATTCTTCTAACATAGATTGTAAGGCAATAATGCCATCCCTGTGTTTGATACTTGTATACAAACTTCTTACATCCTGGGTTGCCCAATACATATTTGAATTCCAATTAATTACATAAATTTTATTAAGAAAATCAAAAGTGTCCCTAATATAGGAATCTAACTGCTTAACATATGGCAAAAGAAATTCAATTGTGCAAAAAATAATTTGTAGCAGCAGCTATGGGCCTACCAGGTGGAATAGCCCCACTTTGTTGTAACTTATGTAACTTAAGCAAGGAATAAAAAGTTGCCATAGTACATTCCTCTATGTTCAACTTTTTATTCACATATTCCTTAGTAAAATATCCTAAACGTTGGCCTTTATCTAACAATATCAGATATTCCTGAAGTGCCCCATAATAAGTTTGAATATCGACAACTTTATAAACATCTGTATCATGTAAATGCATATAACACATTTCCAAATATTGCCTATAGTGTAGAATCACAATTTTATTACCTTTATCTGATGGCTTCACAATCAAATGTTTATTTTGTGCCAAATATTTTAATGATGTCCATTCACATTTGGTTAAATTATAACATACCCGAGATTTATACTGACAAAAATCACCATAAATCTGTTCTATTGCAAAGCGAACCATGGCCATAAAATTTTTAACACATTAATTGTTAAAAACTGGTATAAAAGCACTCTTGTAATTAATACTAGATGTGCTTAATACACAATATGCATTAAAACTAACATCACCTACATTTTCAACAAAAGACAAATTCTCAGAATTACAGGAAAAATACTCATCATCAGACAAACTTTCATTAATATCATTCACATTATAATCAAAGTGACATTTCAATTGTAACTTACGTGATAATCTAAAAAGTTCTTGTTGAAGAGTATGCCAAGATGGTAAAACAGTGGGGACGAACTTTAAGCCCAAATTTAAGAGCCCTACCTGTTCATTAGTCAAACAACAACCAGATAACTTTACAATCTGAGATGGTGTAGATATGGCAGCAACATTACTGCCATTTACTACATTTGTAGTTCTGCTTAAATTGTCCTTCACCTGCCGGCACAGGCGCAGCATATCCTCTTTTCCGATTGAAGTTTCTTTCTTCTTCTCCCTGTTGTTGTCGAAAATGTTGTTGAAATGCCTCGGGTTGTTGGGCTGGAGGTAAGGATGGAAAAGATCTGGATTCACTCTCTAAATCCGTAGTAAAAGATGAACCTTCAGATGAGGCAAATGAAACTGCAACATTCTTTTTAAAGCCAGCCTTCTGACGATTAGATGATTATCTATGCCATATGTGTATGTCATGTTACTGGCCACCACTACAGAGCAGATTTGGGTGTTGCCTCTGGGATTTCAGACATATGTGTGGAAGGCCTAGTGATTGGCCTTAGTGGATGTGTCCAATTTGCACTCAAAGATAGCGTTAGGGTAATTCACTTCTGACCTTATTTGCCTGTTCAGACCAAGGTGACATTGGTTTAAATTAGGCACCTGGTCCTTCTTGGCCCTGTCCAGCAATTATTTCCACCTATTATGGTATTTGTGTATTGTTGCTGTCCACCACAGAGGTTCACCCTACCTTGAGGGAGATGATGTTGTCCTGTCAAGTATTGCTGAGTCCATACAGCTATGTAGGTGCTCACATAGTATTGTGGTGTGGGCTTGGACACTACTGCTAGTTCCAAATGAAGGGGCAATGGTTATAAAGCTACTTCTACCTGCTCTGAGGAGATTTATAGTCATATTTGTAAAGTATATTTTGTTTGACCCTGACAACGGGAGGGGGGCAGGGGAGATGATAACTTCAACAGTGATGGCTATGTGGTCAGATCTTACCAAGGGGGATGACACTGTAGGTATGCTACAGTGGCTACTCATGCTGGTTAGGACCAGGTACAGCATATTTCCACCTGTCATCGGAGTGTTGATCAGCTGATCCAATGCATTGCCATTGACAAAGCCAAGGAATCTCTGTGCATTCAGGTTCCAGTAGAATAGGTCATGCACACTATGGTTGGGTAGTTAAAGTTATCCAGGAGCAGGGTAGATGGTTGAATCCTGACAGATTCAAGCAAGATCAGATAGGTGTAGTGGGTGTCCAAAGTCATGGTTGGAGGTCTGTAGCTAGCTATGATTTGAGTAGGTGTTTTGTCAACAGTTAACTGCACTTGGGATGTTTCACGTGTGTCTTACTGTTTGGCCAGCCGGGATGTGTGTATGTTCATGGTAATGTTTAAAACTCTACCCCCTGTGGCTTTGCAGCCCTCCATTTGGGGTCTAAACGTATGGTGGGATGAGTATCCTGCCTAAGTTAGTGTGCCCTCCACAGCTGCAAACCAGGTGTCAGTGACAGCACATATGTCAGCATCCTCCAGGACAAGGTATGCTTGCAATGACATGAGTTTCATGCTAAGACCCCTAGCTCCTTTTAGGGAAAGACATCTGCACAAAGGCACACATCAATGGTGGGCAATGGCTGGAAAATAGTGACACTTTATAAATCTAGCTGTGACACACTTAGTTGCTAACAAAGACGGTTTCACATTCACAGGAATAGTGCACAGGATATGACATCTGACATTCAAATGTATGCTATTATGTTATGACTTCAGTCTTTACTGGGTTGCCAGTGATTTGCCAGACAATACACAACTGTATGAGGCATTGACTACAAATATGAGGCAAACGTGGTCAGTCTGCAACACTCTACACAGTTGCAAGCTATGTGCTCAGTATATAACATACAGTTCAACACACACTTCTTCGCCAATTGTGTACTATGCACATACCCTATATAAATCTCTTACATTTGTAAGACAAGCATATGTATCATAGTAGCATTCACAGATGACATATGAATATTTCTATCATCCCATGTAGCTGGTCTAGCAGTCTGACAGTCAGTGTTGGACAACAGATACTCCAGTAGTAGTCATACATGAGCTGATCTTTGTTGGGGTGACTCAGAGGCCAGAGCTGTGATCTATGTCACTACAGACAGGGCCAGCAGGAATGGCCATAGGTGCCGGACAGCAACATGTGAGTCCAGCAAGTCTTGTTTTGACCTAGTGTTTAACTTTGACAGAAAAATACAGCAGTCAGTTGTTCTTTGATGCAAAAATCCAAGTTTAATTCACACAAGCAGTTTCCATGGTTTAAAATCAAAGCACATAATGTGCCTTTATGTGCTTTGATTTTAAACCTTGGAAGCTGCTTGTGTGAATTAAACTTGGATTTTTGCATCAAAGAACAATTGACTGCTGTATTTTCCTGTCAAGAGTACTTATCTGGAGTTTATAGTTTGCTTTTGTACCTTTGCTGGCTTTTCCTAGTGTTTAACTTCCTATTTCACATTATTGCATCCCCCCTTCTGCATTCCATTACATGCTTAATTGATTGACATACCTGTTATAGTGCTGAAGTGTTTCCTCAGAATAATGCTAATGTTTAGGTTTGTATAGTTAAAGTCTGTCTCTGTGTAGATGGGATCAGACCTGTTTTGCATAGGCAGCAGCTTGCCTTTTGTAGGTAATGCTCATGAGCAGGTGATAGCCTATGCACTAATTGGTGTCTTTCACATGCTACTTGCATCCAGAACAGCTGTGTTGTCTTTCCATTAGCCAATGCCATAGCAACACAATGCTATATTTAGCCCTTCATGTGGGCCTTGCCCCTTTTCCTTACCTCTGAGGAGAACATTATGGAGGTGTGGGGGCTACAGCTTCACAGAAGGTAGATGGAAATATCTCTCAGAACAAGACAT
The DNA here is from genome assembly GCF_019279795.1 of Protopterus annectens. Lineage (NCBI taxonomy): Eukaryota > Metazoa > Chordata > Ceratodontiformes > Protopteridae > Protopterus > Protopterus annectens. The sequence goes on from NC_056731.1 coordinate 1,374,812,171, forward strand.
GTGGGGACAGCCCAACAAAATGGGGGACAAAGTTCCAGAACTGGGTACAGACTGTAAGTAAGTTTTGCTGTTATACACATAAACGATTGCTAGATTAACAGCGTTTGTCTGGACTAATAGCCAGGGAATTGCTATGACTAGGCTTGTATAGGCTCTAGGGCCAATAGCCTAGCACCAACCTATGAACCTATAGAAATAGCCAGGGAATTGTTTTGGCTAGGCTTGTATAGGCCCTAGGGCTGATAGCCTAGTACCAACCTATGAACCTATGAACATGCATTTTCTGTGTGAATTTGATGTCCGAGGGTGATATGTTTCTGACATACCTCTCAACTGTCCAGATGTCCACAGAATGCCCAGAGGTTTGCATCTTATGTTTGGTCAGTCCCTCAGACAATTTCTGTTTGTGAGAAATCAGTAGGATAATGTGAGGAGTGAAGTCAGTAAATGTTGACATCCATTTGTGTTTCAGACATCATATCCTTCAGGGATGTTATGTTACAACACAGCCTGTAACACCAGCAACTGTTTCAGTTTGTAACACCATTATGTGAGATATGTCCCTCTTTTAGGCCCCCTGTCCCCCGAGTATATCAGGCTTTGTTCATATGTCTTGCAGTAAGAGGTTCAGGTGTATGGTGTATCATGATTTAGTGACGTCACTCCTGATATCATCCCAGTGACTTAGCAGACTCCCAGAAGTGGTATGCAGCAGCTGCCATAAATATGGTCCCACACCCTGGACATTCTGTAGAAATCTGTACAGTTGAGAGTTTTGTGTGTCTGGCCATTGTTAAACTGTCAAGATTGTGTAGCAGTATAGTGTGTAAATATTTGTTGGGCTAAGTAGGGAGAGCAGCAGATGTCAGTGTCATAGATCCTTTTCTAGCTGACTGTGCATGCTGCTACAGTTTCTGGTGGTCTATCAGGGGTATATGTTTGTAGGGGCAGACTGAGAAATGTCCTGTAACACCTTAGGATTTCCAGTAGACTGTGACCTGGGGTAGCATGTGTTGGTGTATTGTGTGACTGGCAATCAGGATACAATTGCTCAAACAGTCGTTAAACTCTAGGGTTCAGTTGGAGTACTGCTATGTTGCTGTGACTGTGGTGCAAACGCTTGTGAGTGGACAATTTCTCACTGATGTCTGGTTTTCCCTACACTTACATCATTGTAGTGCATGATATATTTTCAAATGCATGTGTAATTCCCCAGAGCTGATATGGGGTAGTGTCGTGTTGGTCTGACTGTACTTCAGAAGGTGCTGGGTGAAATGGTTGGCAGCTCTCAGTGTTTTTTCCCTTCTGTTACATGACTCTGGTCATACCTCTCCACTATCCAGATGTCTATACACTGTCTATACACTGTTCAGATGTGTGGCTCATATGTTTGGTTTGTTTCCCATACCAGTTGTGGGTTTCTGACAAATCACTGGTATGATGGGAGCATTGACATCAATACATGATGACAATCATTTGTATTTCAGACCAGAAATCTATCAGAAAATACATGCTAAAACAAACCATGCTATTCTAACAGACTTCTACGCTTATAATTATATTTTAAATATGTCACTATTGTTTACCTATTATTTGCCCTTTATCTCCCCACTTTGTCAGGGTTTTGGCAGAGGTCTTACAGTAAGAGGTTGACTATATATATATATATATATATATATATATATATATATATATATATATATAGTGTCAAAAATCCAACAAACAGCACATAGAACATGGCCAGGGCCAGCTGGTAATTTCAACGTATTTTCAGCGTATGAGTCAAACGCCAAACAAAACAGCAGATGAAATACAACCTGATGTTTTCAGCGTAAGTGTTTAATGCTCAAAAGGCAACACATGGAACACTGCCTAATAGTGTCTCAGCGTTTCATTTGCAGAACATCACCAAATAGCTCGTAATCCTCCAAAACATGCTCCAAGACAAACTGTTTAAAATAGACCATGCATTTATTCAGGATACAAAAAAATAAAAACTAGCAAAATGTCAAGGGATAAGCGCTTTCGGGTCACTTCAACAACCCTTCTTCAGATCCATATGACTTGTACTACATCCTTTTGTTTTTAAAAACCCTTTCCACCAATGAAGCGTTGCATTAAGCAGACACACCCATCCTAGAATGGGCATGTCATAAGTGTCTCCTCAGTCTCCACCTTTTCAAGGCGGGTTTCATAGGGAAGCCTGTATTGAGCCCTGGTTTTTGATGTGCTCGCAGTTTCCCAATCCAGAACATCTCTTCTTGCTCAAGTTTGTTATTGACATCTCCTCCCCTTTTGGAAGCATACACAATTCTCAAAACTCTTAACATGAAACCATGCCCTTCATTGTCTCCAATATGCTTAGCTAAAGGGTTCTTATAATCCCTAAGCCTTATGTCACTAATATGTTTGGATAGCCTCTCCTTCATCTGTCTTACTGTTTTTCCGACATAAAAGAAGGTGATGTTGTAGAACTTAACAACGTCCGTACATACTTGTACTTTAAAAACAAAATGATGTAGTACAAGTCATATGGCTCTGAAGAAGGGTTGTTGAAGTGACCCAAAAGTGCTTATCCCTTGATATTTTACTAATTTTACTAGTTTTACTAGTTTTTATTTTTTGTATCCTGAATAAATGCGTGGTCTATTTTAAACAGTTTGTCTTGGAACATGTTTTGGAGGATTACGAGCTATTTGGTGATGATCTGCAACTGAAATGCTGAGACGCTATTAGGCTGTGTTACATGTGTTGCCTTTTGTGCATTAAACACTTATGCTGAAAACATCAGGTTGTATTTCATCTGCTGTTTTGTCTGGCGTTTGACTCATATGCTGAAAATACATTGAAATTACCAGCTGGCCCTGGCCGTGTTCTATGTGCTGTTTGTTGGATTTTTGACACTTTGTATTGTTTACAGCAGACTCCTACTGAGTTCTGGTGTTGTTTTTCTTGGATTTACTATATATATATATATATATATATATATATATATATATATACATATGTATCTACATATATATATATGTGTGTGCGTGTGTGTGTGTGTGTGTGTGTATGTGTGTGTGTGTGTGTGTGTGTGTGTGTGTGTAGATGGATCTACTTCACATAATCAAACATCCAAATGTTCAACTTTCATATGGCCGAGACCATATGATAGAACATTTGAATGTTTGACAATGTGAAAAAAAAATAAGTAAAAAAAACCCCCTAAACTGTGGTACACCCTCGCTATTTAAATATACCAACTCCAAGATCGCACTACATTGCGGTAAAGGGAAATCTTCCCATTCTGTGCTCTATGGAGATCCCCATTCAGACCATTCAAACTTTTAAAATTTCGATCATATGGTCTCGGCCATATGAAAGTCGAGCTTTTAAAAGTTCAACCATCCGAAGGGGACACATGTAGATATATATATATATATATATATATATATATATATATATATATATACATGTATATACATATACATATATATATATATATATATATATATATATATATATATATATATATATATATATATACATATATATATATATATATATATATATATATATATATATATATATATATATATAAATAACAGTACTATGGATATATATATTTCCCTTTGTTAAATGACTGTAGTGCATGATATGTTCGTAAAAGCATTGCAAGCTCCTACAGCTCAGATGGTGTAGCAGTATGTTGCTGCGATTGTAGTTCACAGGGTCCTGGGTTCAAGACTTACCAGTGATTTTTTTTTTTTCATTAATGTTAAATGACCATGATGCAGGATATGTTTGTAAAAGCATTACAAACTCCTACAGTTCAGAAGGTATAGTGGTACTTTATTGTGAGTATAGTGCACAGTATTCTTGGCTTGAGTCTTGGCAGAGCTGATTCTTTTGTTGCTGTGCAAAACAAGGGCTGATGGAACATGTTTAAGCAGGTTTGCATGGTTTTGCTCAAAGCTAAGTGATGCTAACAGATGGTTAAGTCCTCTTAGTTTCACTTAGCAGTGCGTATTCCCACTTACACCCACTCTAATTTTAGTTAAAGAAAAGAAAAAAAGGTGATAGGAAAGCGGTGACATGATGGCGAGCAGGGGGTAAAGCATTAGGAAAACTAGCTAGTGATGTGCAGGTTGAATGTAGGAAAGGACCATAGCTCTACATTTCTTCTGCAGTAACAGCTGTGCATAATGTGTAAAATGTGGAATTTATAGCCTCACACCCCACAGGGAGGGCTGTTGGTGACAGACATTTGTAGAATAATTTGCGGGTAGACTGATTAATTTCATTGTACATGGGGTGGAATGTAGAGCTATTTATGGGGCAGAACAGATGCCTTTTTTTAATGTGAGAGTAGAATGTTGGAGAAGGGCTGTAGGTATGTTTGGGGAGGTAGGTTGGGTAGGATAGGTCGCACTCACAGACAGACAAGACAGGCAAGACAGCAGACAGGGACGGTATATGACACATGAGGAAGGTAAACACCTTTGACGGGGAGGGTGGTTGGGAATCCGAAGTCCATGAGCCCCCAAATGGAAACAGTGGAACTGAGGTCCCCACCCATGGGCAGTCACCACTGCACCTTCATGGGCCTGAAGGTGCCTGTGCTAGGGGCTGGACAGGATGGGCAGCCTGCCCTTTGAGGTGCACCAGGTGGCCCTCCTCCTGTTGCAGTCGTCCATCCACCTCCATGCAGATGATGCTGTGCACCATTCCCCAGAACTGAAAGTGGGTGATGGGCTCCTCTCCCCCCTGCATTGCTTCCTATCTAAACTTCCTACTTTCAGTGTCCATGGACATTGAAAGCACTTGGAAAGTGTGTAGAGCACTTTGACAATGCAGGGTGTGTGTGATAGTACCTGTCACATACCCCCTGCATTTATTTATTGATCTTCTAGCTATTTCACTGTCTGTGGACACTGTTTTACTGTTTTATTTGCTTTCAGTGTCTGTGAACACTGAAAAGCATTTAAAAAGTGTGTACAGCACTTTGAGAGTGCAGGGGGCATGTTAGATGTGCATGCACTGCTTAAACACACCCTCTGCGCTCAGTAGTGTTCATGTCCACTTAGCCTTACCATTAGCATGCCTTCATGAATATGTAAGGTGCACTGCTGTTAAAGCTATGCGGAAATAGACATGGTTCACTCCGTGGAGGAATAGCACTATTCCTGCACGGAGTGTATTGAATCCTGGGGAATGTTTAAATATTGCTCTTACAAACTTAGAAAGTTGATAGAATAACAGATTTTACATTAACATAAATTTTCTGAAGGGTATGAAGTCTGAAAGTCAAATATCTATCATTATTTTCTGACTTCAGTCCTCAGTGATGTGACAGTGATTTGCCAGAAAAGCAACATTTTATAAGAAGCATATCAAAAATAAGAGGCAAAAATCTGGACAGGTATGATAGCTATTTCCTAGAGAGACTTTGCCAGTGAAAACCTTTCCCAAAGCACAAAAGGAAAATGCTTGATAGACAGAAAAAAGCACAAGAGGTGACTTAAGAATTAGGAGTACTTTTGACTTGAACCAGAGTCTGGGGTTGGAAGATGACGCTGAAGAGGAAGAAGACCAACAACACTGAAATTAGTGGTTTCATGGATACTGTAAAGCATAAATCACATTTGTGAAGTATGGCTTTGCAAGAAAAAGTTGCTAAGAAAGACTGGATGTTTGTTGACTTTGCTAAACTTTTGGAGGGGACTGAAAGGCATATACCACATTTCACGCCATTAATGTTTAGAAGGACACTAAAGGGGGAAAATAACTGTATGTAGAACACTTTTTGTCCTCAGCAATATTTGTATAAAACATTTCATGATATAAATTGCATATTATATAGTAAAGCATTTTCAGTGATTACATGTGATAAAAGTACTAAAGTAAGCAAGTATTTTTTTTCTTTTTATAGTTTTAAGAAATGTAGGCATTGCAATGTAGAAAGACAAGAAATTCTGGACAAAAGCATGTTTAAGTTAATAAGCTGTAATCTTGGGCTGTTAGGCTGAGATTGGATGTAAAAGTATAATGGTTACAATATATGCAGAGATATTTTCTCTTACTTTTTTGTAAGTTAATGCCTGAATCAATGCCCTTGACTTAATCTAATAACATTTTTTGTGCAAACATGTGGGCTTTAAAAAATAAAACAACATTGTGAATGTTATGAAAATTTTTCCTTTAGCAAATACATGACCAGTGTGAGTTGAGAAGTTTGAAGCTGAGGCAGCTGAACATTCTGTTCTTATATGCCTATGGAAATAAGCTGACTACAGGTATAGGTGATGAATCTAAAGAGTTCTTAGCATTATTTGCTCAAGGAATTATAGAATTAAAATGTGTAAGGGCATCTGCTTATTACAAAATACAGTTTGAAATTATTGGAAGTGAATAACAGGTGGCATCTTTCCTGGTACCTAGATACTTCCATGCATTTAACAGAACAGTGTATAATTTAGTTTAATTTAAAATATAGTGTACATTTTTCTTAAGTCTAAAAGTTATTTCCTGTGATTCATAAAGGTTACTAATAAATGCACACAAAGTGTATGCTTAATGTAGCCTTTATGAGTAAATAGACAACACAAGCAATGTGGTTTGGATGTTCTTGAATATATAAAGTTTACACTAAGTATACATTCAGGGTACACTTAGAGGTAACCTTTATGAATTCCTGTTTTCTGAAAGCATACAAGCTGTTTTTCATATCTGGAAGAGGAATACAAATAAGACATGATAGACAGCAATTAGTGTTAATAGGAGCACAGCCTGCAATGTGCTTTAGCATGGATAACCTTGACTTTAGGTGAGGTAATGCTTGTGTGTGCAGCTGTTGATTTGGGGCAGTTATTCCTATCAAAGGGTTAAACTTCATTCTTTAAAGATGTACATAGTTTTGTGTTTTTGTTTTAAATTAATAGGTTCTGGGTGTTGGGTTTTCAGTAAAATAAAAAGTCTTGTAAAATGTGACATAGGTTCAAATGGAGATGACAAGAAACAATGGTATGAAGGATCAACCTGCCACACGTTAGTGGATCCATGTAACAAAAAAGCTGGAAATAGAGAAGTAGAAAAACTATCACGTATAATAGTTGTAAATAATAATTTCTTATAATTATGGCTGAACTCTCCATATTATTTTGGAAAATAAATGGCCTCACAGCTGTAGACAAAAAGGTAAGAGTATTAAGAAATGCAGAGTGCAAATAACAATGCAAAAAGATATACATTTGGAAAGAAGTGATCATGTAAATTTGATAAAGAGAGGACATTAGGATGGATACTGAGCAAAATATCAAGGACAAAGGAAATGGGGAGTACTTGTATTAATTGCTAGAGGAGCTCCAATAGTGATAAATGAAAAAAAATATAATAATAGCAGATTTGCAGTAGTAAGGGTCTACTGGCAAGGAAGAAAGATTACACTGGCATATGCTTATATTCCACTTAAAACTGCTATTATGGAGCTTAAGAACATTTTTGGAGAAATAATCAGCTTTCAGCAGGGAATGTTACATACAGCTGGGGATTGAGACTTGATGTTCAACAGTAAGGATGTATCATGGGGAGCTAGAAGAAAGAAATAAAAAAGAGGATACATTTTTGAAGACATTTATGAAAAATATTTGGTAGAGAAGATGTGAAGTCAATAATAGGGACTCAGAGATAATTTACATCCCATTCCCAAAGATACAACTGGGTTATACTAGACAGAAATTATATTTCACAGGAATATGCGCATTTAATTGAATGTTTCAACACTTATCCAATAACTATTTCAGATCATGAGCCAATAACAACTAAGAGAATAATGCAGTCTATTGAAGTAAAAAATGAGACAGTGGCAATTACCTCCCTACCCATTAAAAAGAGAGGAATTTAAGAAATGGGTAATGAAATTATACAAAAGTTATTAGAGAAGATACAAATTTATTCAGTAAGCAATAGCTAGTAAATAGGATAAAATGAAAGTGGGGTTTGAAAATAGAGTACAAATAAAAGAAAATGAAATCTGATTAAGAAGTAAAAGAAATAATTCAGAGGGGCTGACAAAGGTTAAAGTATTGCAGAATAAAGGGAATCTCACATAACAAGAAGAGGCAGAACTGGAGAGTGCTAAAGATAAAATAAGGGTATATCTAGATAATATTCATGAGTTTAGAAAGATTGCTGTTAAGCAACTGTTTTTGGTAATAACTCCAGAAGACAAAAACTTTTAGGGCAATGACTTAGGTAACAGAAAGTGGAAAAGGCTGTTGGCAAATGTAGGGAGCATGTAACAAGAAAAATAACCAGAGATCCTGTAGAGATATTAGAGATATTTCTAAAATTTTATGAAAATTTGTATAAAACGGAAGAATGTGGAAATCAAAAAGAGGATAAATGGAAATATTTATGTAAGTATGCCAAAGTTAGAGGTAGATGAGGCTCAACAATTAACAGTTAAGACAGGAGGACATGAGATAAAAATGATGACATATAATGAATTTGCAGGAAAGTTTTCAGGAGTAGATGTTTTTCTGTGGAAGTTTGGAAGTCGGGGGGAAATAAAGTTATAAAAAGCTAGAAGGTTTTGTTTAACAGTTTTTTTAAAGGAGGAGAAGCACCGACATGTTGGAAGAAAGTTTTGGTGGCTGCAATATCTAAAGAAGGCAAATAGCCTTCAGACCCAGATTCATACAGGACAATTTCAGTTTTAAACCATGATTTTAAAGTGTTTATGTCCATACTGTAATAGCTAAAAGAATGGTAAAAGGTGTTGCCAAAATTGATAGATATGGATCAAAGTGGCTTTGTGGAGGAGAGGTAAACATTTGACAACCGTACCAGAACAATGATGATCCAGAGTGAAGCAGAATGTAAGAAAATACCACTGTTATTGGTGAGTCTTGATGCTGAGAAAACATTCAACAGAATAAGCTGGGATTTTTATGAGTAGGGCAATGAAAGCATTTGCATTCCCTTATACAATAGTAAGGTTAATTAGGAGGATGTATGAGGGATCGAAGGTAAAAATAAAAATGTGAAGGTTCCTCTCTGATGAGTTGTGTCTGAACAGAAGAACAAGGCAGGCATGGGTGCCTGCTTTCCCTTTGTTATCTGCATTATAGTTAGAGACATTGGCAAAGAAAATTACTGACTCAGAAATTCAAGGATATAACTGGTGTGGGAGTTAAGAAAAGGTGACTTTATTTATAGACAATATTATTTATTCCTGATAAAACCAGAAAAAAAGACTTCTCAGTGTTGTGGAACATTTTGAGATAGTCTCGTGTCTTTTCAGGATATAAACTTAATGAAGATAAAACAAAGGCTATGGCTGTAAATTATGCACCCACACAAGAATTGCTTCAGCAGTACCCATATTTAATGGGACACTGTAAAATGGAACATTTAGTGGCATGGGTTAAAAAGGATAATCTTATACCAGATAAGGTTATGTGGGAAGAGACTAAACAAATGATAACACAAAAACTGGAAAACTGGAAGCTCTTGTTTATGATTATGGATAGCAAGAATGAAGCAGTGAAAATGTTTTAGTCCCTTTCATTTTATATGCAGGTCAGGTATATTTTTATCAACAAGAAAATCTGTAGACAATAATTATTAAAGAGTTGAAAGAATTTATCTTGGAGGGGAAGAGAGAAAGGCTCTAGTGGGCGAAGTTGATAAGTCCAATAGAACAAGGTTGTTTAGGAATATCTGATTTGAAGGGATATTTTAAAGCTACACAGTTAAGGGTCATGTACATAACAAAAACAGAAAGCGGTAATTCAAAGTGAAAGGGATAATGATGAAGTGGGGGTCAAGAAATAAAAAAAGAGTGGGATTTTGCATGCAGATTCTTCAGAATAACAACAGCCATGCAGAATATTATATTCAGAAAACAGCAAAAAATTATTCTAAAAACTAAGCCAACATGAGAATGGAATAAGGAGATTTTGCCTATAGGGGTACTGCAATTAGGGGTACAAAGAATAGACTGGAATGGGTGGGAATTTTCTGAGAAAACTTACAAAGGAACAAAGGTATTGGGAATAAATAACTAAAGAAGGAAAAGTAATAGAATGACAAGAGGTCAAGAAGACATTTGGACTGCAGACTAGAGACTGCCTTCTCTATCGGGGATTGATATCATAATAAAACAAAGAGAAAAGGATAGGAGAATCCTAAGTGAAAGACCTGCTCCAACAGAGTTTTTTTTTTTAATCTAGAACAGAAGCTGCTGTTAAATGCTGCGTTCAGCATTTTTTGTGTTTGGTGTTCTGATTTCCGAACATGTTGTTCAGACATCTTAACACTCGAACACAGTGGATTCGATTATGTGATAGAAAACCGCTCCCAAATATGCAACAAATTCTAGAAGGTTTAGGATTTTTGCTTGGAAGTATTTACAGAGGTATTTTTTTTACCCCAACCAGACTCCAAAGAATTTTTCGTCAGGTAGATGTCAAATGTTGGAGGTGTGATGTGGAAGAAAGAGGTAACTGGGAACATATGTTTTGGGAGTGTTATGGGTTGACAAACTTAAAAAATCCCTACAGAGTACTCTATTAGAAATATTGAGTGAACAACTGGGTAACTGGGTATAACTAAGGAATTTTTTGAGCTGATATACAGGATTTGAATTGTGTACACACAGTAAGGCCTTGTTAAGTTTAATTTTGGTGGTTGCTAAAAATGCAATTATTAGAAAATAGAAACCAAATTCTAAACTAACTGTAAGTATTGAATATTGTAACAGAGATAAAAGAACTAGAAGTGAGATCTTTAGAAAAGGATAAGAGAAAATTACTAAAAAAATGGAAATTGTGGAAACAGTAGTACAGAATAATGATTTAGCGGAGGATGACTAAGGTTTAAGGAAAGGCAGGAACTGAACAATTTATGTAATGTTGGATTGATGATTGTTATACAAAAGAATACATTTGATGTATAATGTCTGCAACTTCGAAAATATTAATATATTTTTTTATATAAATGCATGTTTGTCTGTGTCTTAAGTAATTATTCAATAAAGGTGTTAAAAAATGGTTTACTATTGAAATGTCGAACGGCACTACATCGACTGTACTATAGTCGAACACGGAAGTTCGAAAATAGTAATGTCGACGACAAAAAAACAATCTAGGACTGTGTTTTAACATGGGTCGAGGTAGGGGAGATGTTTGTAGTTCTGAATAATACTGAACACCTCCCTCGACCAATGTTAAAACCATTCCTAGATTGTTTTTTTGACGTCGACATTACTATTTTCGAACTTCCGTGTTCGTCTATAGTACACTCGACGTAGTGCCGTTCGACATTTTAATAGTAAACCTTAAAAAACACTAAAGAGCAAAGAGATTGTACTAAATATTACTGCCTGCCAAATAAAAACAAAAAATAACTCAGAAGTGAATTCATCAAAGTACTGTGACATTTTTGGTAATCAGCAAGCACCCTTACACAGTGCTGCACAGTCAACCAACAAGACGAAATACATCACAAAAGGCTGACTTTGCATCTATGCTTAATGCTAATGAAACATTCTTGGAGAAGAGGTATATGCTAATTATGTATGTGCTGTATCCCCAAAACTGTCTCCAGGAAGGCATCTATATGGCTGAGAGAGTCAAAAAAGTGTTGGCTATGTAGATCAGCATGGCCATTGCCACAATGCCACAGTTGGAGGCATGGCCAAAAGGCTATGTTCAACTATTAAACATAAATGTTGCAGGGGACTGCTAGACACTAGGGCTGATTTTTAAAGTGCCATAAAGTCACCAAGAGTAAAATGGGGATCAGGGTAAGGGGTTACACTAGACCACCAGGAATCCATTATTAAAGTGCCATACTGGCACCATCATTGTTATGGGGATTGGGGACTGGGAAGCCAACAGATACCAGAGAATGCCTTAAGTACATGATGGCACCAATGTTACAATGGGAATTGGGGTGGAGGGTGGGAGGAACCACCAAACCCCAGTGAATACCTTAAATGCCATGATGCCAACAAAGTTACCATGGAAATTGGGTGGGTAGAAGGCATTCACTGGACACCAAGCTCTAACTTTAAAGTGCTGTAATAGTGCTAATTTTACAAGGACCAGTGGATGTGGATATAGGCACTAGAGAATATTCCATAAAGTGCCCAAATGAGCAGAACAACTTAACGGGGTTTGGGGGGACCACCAACACAGTCTAAAGTGCTATAATGGCACCAACAGTAAAATGGGGCTTGGGGTGGGTGGAAACACTGCACACCAGGGATAATGTGGAATGTGATAGGAAAACCAGTAGACCACCAGGGATGACACTCTAAAGTGCTAAACTATCACCAACATTGCAATGTGGATTAGCAGTGGTGGATATACTAGACCTCAAGGGCCATTTACATATATGCCATAATGGTAAAAGTATTATGGTGGTGGGGAAACCACAGGAAGGTCAGAACAGATACAGTGATTGTGGTATGTGTGTGTGTGTGTGTGTGTGTGTGTGTGTGTGTGTGTGTGTGTGTGTGTGTGTGTGTGTGTGTGTGTGTGTGCATGCTCGCATGTGTATATGTCTGTGTTTGTGTGTGAAAGGGACTGTAGGGAGGATTCCACTGCCTAGGTGAGCACAGATTACTTCTGCAACATGCAGATCAGCCATGATCTGCACATCATGGTTGCAACTGTGGTTCAGGAAACATGGAAATTAGCTGATAATGAGGTCTTACCTCATCATGCCTATCATGTTCATGAATTGTAAATGGTTGCATCGCATTGGAAGGGCATGAGCCTTCCCAGGTCAGTGTCATGTAAAATATTTGATAAAACCTAATAAAATTTAGTCAAGGGTATACTGGCGGATAGCAATATCCCTACATCAAAATGTTATCCTCACTGAAAGACCAATAAAAGTTATCTATTCACCCAGCCTATTGCCTATTAGTCTGGGGGCCAGATATTTTCTCCAGCTAGGAAACAATCTCTACCCACAAATAAAGAATTCTTAAAAAAAAAAAAATGCTAACCCCTATGCCCTTTAGGAAACAGTACAGATGCCTAAGTTTAAAATGCTCTCTTACAATAATAATTTCTATTTTCCACTGTCCTACTTGTTTCCACTTCTCTTGCTTGCCTTGCATTAACATATAGAAACATAATAACGACCACAGACACAAAATAAAAGCAAGGAAGCCTTTAATACCTCTAGCACCACGGCAAAACATGTAGAAACATGTCTGCATGTCTCTGCTAAAGAAAATGTTTCTTTAAACTCAAGATCAGGATGGGGTAGGATCTTGCATATTTATACTTCATAACCACAATCTAAATGGTTCTATATCAGTTCATCGAAGATTCCTTTCCATGAACCTTCATTCATCGACCCAAATACAGCAAACGTTCACATCAGCGAACATTCACTTTGATGAATGACTTACCCAGGAAAAGGAACAAGTGTCCAGCATTCCAACTGTCACACAAAGCACAGTATTTCAAACCCACCCATGTGAGGGGTTTCACCTCCCACACCCTCTCAATGTGGGGGGGGGGGTTGCTCCCCCTACACCTCCTTTAACTATATATATCAACTCTGAGATTGCACTCCAGTGGAGAAAAGGGCAAATTTATTATGATGACCAACTCATTCCTTTCCCTTGGTAAGTTGTTCATTGAAGTGAACATTAGCTGATGTGAGCATTCACTGTATTAGGGTCAATGAACAAAGGTTCATGGAAATGAAACCTTTGACAAAGTGATAAGACACATCAAACAAATTTTACCCATTCCCATAAGAATTATTTTCCTTATGAGAATACCTCCTCTCTTCATGCAAAAGACACAATGTCATAATTCAAGTCCTAAGCCCCCTTACTACCCAACATTTTTTTTCTTCTTAGAGTAGAACTCCTCCTCTACACTGTCTTCCCATCAGACACTTTCAATCATACTTTTTTCTTCTCTCAACTTCAAGCAGCCAGAGTTCCATTCACCATACCACTGCATGCTCAGTACACCACAACCCCACTTCTTAGTCCATCCCCTGTGTTAGAAGGAAAAGTACTAAAATAGAAGTTTCAGAACAACTGCGAAAATAAATGTTTGCATTTCAAAATCGATCCTGAGTAAGTTAGACCAAAAACACTTTAGCATTCTGTAAAACATGGATATGATAGTCCCCGGGATTCAGTAAGGTTCCGTGCAGGAATGGCTTATTTCTGCATGGAAGCGACCATTTAGGAACAGTACAGCAGCATGCCATGCACAGTAATGAAGGTGCACTGCCTCAGCTCCTAAATGGACAAGGGGCATGGATGAGTGCAGGGGGCATGTCTGAGAGCAGAGCTCTCACAATATACACGCCCCTGCAGTCAAGAACTGCTGTTTGGCAATTATAATAAGTGAGACTGCGCATAGGGGGTTGCATACCCCCAACAGCATAGATCAATGAATACTGTCCAGATATATGGCACATATGTCTAGCGTGTCCATAATTTACCCTGCCAAATCACTGGGATGATCTCATCAATGAAGTCTGAAATAATGGTAAACATACGAGTGTCAGACTTCAAATCTGTCAGAAAATGTACATTAATAAAATCCCGTTACCCTAGTAACACCCCAAGTTTATAGGAGCAATATTTAAACTATAATAAATGTAAACACTTTTTTTTTTATCAAACGGATTAAATTTAACCGTAGGTGCGTGGGTTTTTTTTTTTTTGTGTGTGTGCTCGATGTTCAGGGATTTCGTCATTTTCATGTTGATTATTACGCTGTCGACAGTTTGAGTTTTTCACAGCGTAATATAAATGCTTATGAGAGTAATAAGCAAAGTTTGTCCCAAATCCACCACCATGTTGTGAAGCTATGACCAGAGTGTGTGCAGTAACAGAGTGAGACGTATGTGCATAATAATAAATGTGGAATATGGTAATATGTGTGACAACATTCAGGTAGTGTTAACACACTTTCTCCCCACAGGTCTGTCAGATACAAAAACTGTGCCTAGAAATAAAAGATTGAAATCTTGGACTGGTACTGTTTAGTCTGGTATTGTATGACAGTGTTAGTGTTGCAGTATCTCTGACTAATAAGGTATTACTTATCACTGTCATCCACACAGTGCTACATAGTAAAACTGTCTAGGAAATCCTGTATAAGGGTTTTGTAATTACAAGGTCATATTGTAAAACCACTGGAGATTCATAGAAAGAATTCAGAGAAAAGATACACAGCAAATATCTATATAGCACACCCAACTGTGATGTCCACACTTTTATTTTTACACATACAGCCATGGTTCGAACCTGGGAGTGTTAGTAAGCTGTATGCAGAATCATACCACTCAACTATACAGATCTGTCCGGAATGTCCAGAGAATTGGCCCATATCTGCTGGCTGTTACCCTGCCCCCTGGCATATCAGTGTGCTAATCTCTGACATGTAGGCAGCATTTAATGTCATATAACTGACTGTCAGGCCTGTAAATATTGACTGTCAGGCTTGTAAATATTTACAAAATGTCTATGAAAACAAACCTGTCATTGTACAACTCACCAAAGGTTTATGAGGGCAGTAGTCAAAATATGTCCTGGTTTCACCTGCATGTTGTCAAGACATGCCCAGAGTGTGTGCAGTAAGAGATGGAGAGGTATGTGCATAACATCAACCTGGAATCTGGGGATATGCGTAGAAACAGTCAGGTAGTGTTAACAAACAATACCTCCACAGGTATACCAGGTAAGAGGTCTATACTGCAGGTAAAACACAGTTCATGTATGTAGTTGCCCACACCCATACCACTGTCCAAACTAAGGCCATAGGGTAGTGTAATAATACCTGTAAGTTACAGATCACAGCACTGACTAGGAAAGTAATGAGAACTACAGGGATATACAAGTTGTTAACTGACATCTTTATCTCCTCCCCACCATATCTGCAACAATAACCTAAATACACAACTCAATTGGTATGTGCACTATTAAATCTACTGTTGGGACATATGTCCTATTGTTTGATAAACGTTGAAATTTGTTCTATGCATGTGCCATGATGAAGTACTCCAGCACTGGTGGCATGCTGCCATCAATGTACATGCATGCTGCTGTAATGGCCACTGTGGTTCCATATATGCATGTGTTCTGTTTGATATGCAACCGTTCCATATCTGGTGTCTCAGGTTAATGGGAATATCTATGCGTGCTGTTATACCTAATCCTGGAATGTGTTGACTATTACTAACCCACATATGTTTTAAAATTGAAACACCGTAGCATGATTGGGAAGGCCGTATCCAGCGGATCCACCTCTCCCACCTCATCTGGCCTTGGCACCGGGCACTAGCACATCTGGTGCCCACCCCGGGACCACCTCATCTGCTGGTCCTGCACCACCTTCTGGTGGAACCACCTCAGTGGATGTGGCTCGCCCACCCTGGGAGTGGGCGCGGACAGGATACTGTCACTCGTCATCAGGTCCGGGGTCTCATGTGTAGCGAGCTCTGCAGGGAGTATGGAGATCTGCTATACCAGCTTGAGGGCTGCATGGTGCAACTAGAGGGTCAGCCTGCCCCTCCTACTCAGCCCCCAGCACAGCCACCTTCGGGAATATGAAGGTGCAGTGGTGGCTGCCCATAGGTGGGGACCTCAGTACCACTGTTTCCACCAGGGGGCTCATAGGCTTCCAACTTCCAAACACCCCTCCACATCCAAGGTGTTTACCCCCCCACATGTGTCATATACCACCCCTGCATACTGTCTTGTCTATCTTGTCTGTTATCCTACCCAAACCACTTCCCCAAATATACCTACTATCCATCCCCAACATCCTACTCTCAACTTAAAAAAAAAAAAAAGGGCAATCTGTTCCCAAAAAAAATCTCGCCCCATACATAGCTGTCCATTTTGCACACATGTCCACTGGACACATGAAATCTTGTCTAATTGGTTTCACAACATATTGTTGTCCTCACCCCTCTCTCAGGGGTATGGCTGTCCAAGTCTGCCTCCAAATCAGTGTAAATGCACAGCTGTTGTTGTAGAAGAAATGGGCAGCTATGGACCTTCCCTACACATGTCCTGCACATCCTTAGCTTTTTTC
Source organism: Protopterus annectens (assembly GCF_019279795.1). Lineage (NCBI taxonomy): Eukaryota > Metazoa > Chordata > Ceratodontiformes > Protopteridae > Protopterus > Protopterus annectens. The sequence continues at coordinate 1,374,829,249 of NC_056731.1, forward strand.
CCTACTGTCTTTCCCGCTTTGTGCCCCTTTTTCACCACTTTCCTATCAACCCTTTTTCGTTTATTTTTTAAAAAAATGAGTGCGGGGGTAAGCGGAAGTAAGCACTTTTACGCAGCAGTAAGCAGGTTTAAGCTTGTTTGCGTGGGGGTAAGCAATGCCTACACAGGTTAAGCAATTTAGAAGCTAAATGAGTATAAAAAACTGTAACCAGAAGTTAGCAGTGCTTACCTTTGAGCAATCCTGTGCAAACCCGCTTACAACTGCTTAAAAATGCCTTACTTACTCTGTATCCAAAGGCCCTTGTTCTGCCCAGCAACAAAATAAAAAGCCTTTGCAAGGCTCAAACCCAAGACCTTAAACACCATAACCAAAGGGATTTCCCACTAAGCCATGTCAGGTATACATAACTCTGATGTTTTCACAAACATATCATCCAGCACAGTCATTCAGCAAAACAGGAAATGTATTTATACATGTAGATGTATGAACGTGTGTGTGTACATATTTATATATATATATATATATATATATATATATATATATATATATATATATATATATATATTTATATATAGATATATATATATATATATATATATATATATATACATATGCATGCATCTATAGATATATATGTCTAAATATATATGCCTATATATGGTTTCAGCATTTCGACAGTATAAAGCGCAAACCATTAAAACACTGACACCTCACAACCAAGAAATCACAAGATCAAACATACAGCACACAACACACAAACCATAACACCCACATCACAAAACACTGAAATGCAACACAACACCACACAGACACACACCTACACTATACATATGCAAGGGGGCAAGCCCCCCTGCACCCCCCACCCCCCTACTTATATATACTAACTCTGAGATCGCACAAACAGAAAAAAAAACAAAAATCACACACAGCCAACACATACACTCATACCCCCACCTCCCTACCTGGACCCACTCGTACAAGTTACAAAAACACTCATGCACACTCACCTTAAACTGCAGACACCATCCCAGCCGACCACTTCCGTATGATAACGAAAATGCATAAGTGCAAATTCGCCATAATCCTATTTCCGATTATGCACTTTTGCTATTTATAGGTTTTGGCTTCATGGACACAAATTGCTGAAATTTGATATTTCAGCAATTTGCGTTTATGAAGTAAAACCCTATATATATATATATATATATATATATATATATATATATATATATATATATATATATATATATATATATCTATGTGTATATATATATATATATAGATAGATATATGTATATACAGATATATATCTATAGATATAAAAGAGAACATAACAAATACATATATGACCAAAGGCACCATTAATGGGGGTGAGGGGGCTCAAGCTAAATACCTTTTGTAAGTATTGATATCACCCTCTCCCCCACAGCCAAACAGATCTGCCCTGCAACACAATACCAACTGTTGCAAGTCCAGTATCCAGGACCCTACACCACATGGCCACAAGACGTTAACAGTAATCCATCCCACCTGTATGATGTCAGGATGGTATCAATAGCATATCATGCAGTGCAGTCTGGCTGCCATAGGGAATGTACAATGTGGAAGCAATAAACATTCCAAAGATACATATACACACACACACACACACACACACATTTATGCAGATACATATATATATATATATATATATATATATATATATATATATATATATATATATGGGTCTCGGACAGTCTACCGAAAGACTGTTTCACCGAAAGTGAAATGGGCTGTCACAGTTTCGTGAAAGCACCTTTTAATGAAAAAAGTGCTTTCGCGAAACTTTCATAAAAGTACAGGGAATCAGGGGGAAATGGTAGTGGGTGAGATCGGATTACAGTGCGGATATGGGAATATTCCCTTTTCCCCACTGTAGTGCGATCTCGGAGTGGGAATATAAAAGTAGGGGGGTGGGGGCGGAGCCCCCCACATGCTGGGTACATGGGGGCGAAGCCCCCCTGCGTAAACATGGTGTGTTTTTTTTTGTTTTTGTGTATGTGTGTGTGTGTGTTTTACCTTCCGTTTACCGAAACTGCTTTTGGTCTTTCGATCAACTGTCCTAGATCCATATATATATATATATATATATATATATATATATATATATATATATATATATATATATATATATATATCTATACAGTCATATATAGATATATATGTAAATACACATACAGACACATAGCCATGTATAGGAAGATACATATTTTGAAGGTGTACAGCATATTGAACAGCCAGTATTCCTACAGTTGCCATCTTTTCAAATGGGCAGTGTATGATTCACTCATACAAAAGACAATTGTTGCATGAAACATATACATATATACACATATACCCACAGAGAAGTCAAAGTATATGACACCACACACAGGTTTGCATGCATAAGAAATGTTTATTTGTGTACTATTACAGTTGTATATGCCATGTCATATAGCTGTTAGGTCTTTGAAATACATCCTAACTGAGTAATGCAACTCTCAAGCAGATCATTTTATACAGTAATCCAAAAGCATGACATATGTTGCTGTCCAGACCAAGGCCTTCAAGTAGTACAGCAGTAAAGAAAGACTGGGCCAACAGTACGTAATGCAGATGTATAGTTCAGCAGCCTCAAATTACACTCTGTACTCAACCCCAGGGGCAAAATAATTAAGTTGCTACAATGAGGATGTATCTGTTACATAACGCTTAACTGAAAACATCACTATCACACTGACAAACAGAACAGTCTGTATGACAGTAAGCTCTAGGCCACCAATGTTCCCAAGGTGAAATGTATGGAAACGTACAGCCATATACCTTAAGGCAGCTTACTACCAATATCCCTCACATTTTGTAACAGCCTAGGTTATATATGGTGCATACTCCTCCCCCATAGACTGACTTA